>NC_141145.1:161611121-161746121 GCF_053477565.2 Lygodium microphyllum | reverse complement strand
ACCCACTAAATGCCTTATCCACTGACTCAATACAGATGTGAGATAAGGTCTTTATTTATTTTGGAACATAGAGACAGACATTTCCTAGACCTAAGTTGCCTTGCCCACTGACTCAATTACAGATGTGGAGCTCAGGACTTTTTGAAGTAGGTTGAGTTCGATGCTCACTCCTGTGGTAATGGTGGATGATATAGATCTGGATTCTCTCACTCGTTGTAGAATTGAAGTAGTAGATCTCAAGCATGTTCGATGACTAGTGGTTCTGCCACCCAAGAGGCTTCTTTCATTGGTCGATTCTTCCACTTGATGTGAAACTCCGGGTGTTTGCTGATGAAGCGCGTCTCCAGAATAATCTCTAACTCGAAAGGAAGCTGGGCGAGTTGTGCTGGAAGAGGTCATTGTCGCCCAAATCTGGTATCTGCATGAAACCGCCGTAGTAGTTGAACATGGAAGGCGTCATGGATAAGGACATTCGGCAGTAGCTGGATCTTATATGTGACATCATTGAGCCTTGTGATGACTTTGTATGGCCCGTAGTACCTATTGTTGAACTTGGGGGTGAGGTTTTTGGGCAAGTCAATGTTCTTGGAGCTGACCAGCACCAAATCTCCAGGGAAGAACTCCACATGCTTCTTCCTTTTTGCATTGTATCTTTTGGCGATGAGTATCTTGTTGTTGCGTAAGCTTTCTTGGGCCACCAGCATTCGTTGTTTCCACTTCAGTAGGAACTCTTCGGCATCTGGATCTTCGACATACTGCTTACTGCTGCCAAGGCCAGAGGGGTGATGACTTCTTTGCATGTTGCTACCTCGAAGGGGGTGAAACCTGTAGAACTGTGCAGGGTCACATTGTAATGAAACTCTAGGATGTCGAGGTATTGAGCCCAATCCTTTTGATCAGCTCGGACATAGCTGCGGATGTAATCTTTGATGCCTTGGTTGAGTCTTTCGGTTTGCCCATCTTTCTATGGATGAAAGGCTGACGAGAAGCGAAGCTGAGTATCCATCAATTTGAAAAGCTCCCGCCACATGTTGCTGAGGAATCGGGGATCTCGATCAGACACGATGGCTAGAGGCAACCCATGATACTTGAAGACCCTGGAAAAGAATAATTTTGCCACTTTCGAAGCAGTGATTGGCGGCTCGGTGGCAATGAAGTGAGCTTGTTTGGAGAGGTAGTCCACCACCACAAAGATGGCCGTGCAGCCATGCGACTTGGGCAATTCGGTGATGAAGTCCATACTTACCACATCCCAGGGTTGGGATGGAATCGGCATCTATTGCAGCTCTCCTGCGGGCTTCATCCTCTGAGCCTTCACCATTTGACATGTCGGGCAGGTGCGTACATACTCGGTGATGTCCTCCCACATCTTTGGCCAGTAGAAAAATCTTTTCAGGCGATCAAAAGTCCTTATCTGACCCGAGTGCCCCCCAATGGGACTATCATGGCACTCCCATAGGATTTGATTCCTGAGTTCATCATTCTTGGGTACATACATGGCTCCTTGGTAGTAGATGATCCCATTTCTGACTTCATACATTCCCCATGGAGTGGAGCCTGCTTCAATGTCCTTCAGAAGTTGCTGTGCTTCTTCATTCCCATCCATTTTCTCCCGCACCTGGGCCCCAAATCTGCCTTCGGCGACGGTGATAGCCTGTAGTTCAGCTTGTCGACTCAAAGCATCCGGCATTTTATTGGAAGAGCCGGGCTTGTGGATAATCTGTATGTCAAATTCTGCCAAAAAATCCTGCCATCGGGCCTGCTTTGGTAATAGCTTTGGTTGAGTTTGGAAATACTTGAGGGAAATATTATCTGTATAGACCTTCGTTGGCTTGTCCTGCACATAATGCCGCCACTTCCTCAAGCAATGCACTACTGCATACATCTCTTTCTCATGAGTAGCCCACCTTCTCTCCATTGGGTCGAGCTTCTTTGATTCATAACATACTGGATGACCGTCCTGCATGAGCACACCACCTATGGCATAACTTGACGCATCAGTATGGACCTCAAAAGGTCGTGAGAAATCTGCCATCTTTAAAACTGGGGCTTGGATCATCATACTCTTTAGCTGCTCAAAAGCTTGCTGCTCCCGATCCGTCCACTAAAAAGTAGTTGTGTTAGAGGTCAGATCTGTCAGCGGGGCAGTAATCTTACTATATCCTTGAATGAATCTTCGACAGAAGACTGTAAATCCCAAAAATTCCCGCACCTGACTTACCTTGCGGGGAGCCTCCCAATTCTTCACTACCTGAACCTTCTTCGGATCTATAGCAATACCATTTTCTTTGACTAAATAGCCCAAAAATTTTATCTCTTGTATAGCAAACTCACACTTTTCTGGCTTCACGAACAATTGATTCTCCCGGAGTCGGGTAAAGACCTTCTCCAGGTGCTGTACATGATCTTCCAGGGTTCTACTGTAAATTAACACATCATCAATATAGATGATCACAAAATCATCAAGATAGTCGATGAAGATCTTGTCCATGAGCTCACAAAAGGTAGCTGGTGCATTAGTGAGCCCTTCTGGTATGACCAACCATTCATAGCTCCCGTATCGGCTTCTGAACGCCGTCTTCACCTCGTCCCCTTCTGCTATTCTAATTTGGTGATACCCTGACCTCAAGTCGATTCTGCTGAAGTAGCGTGCTCCTTGCAGCCGATCCAGCAGTTCATCTACCACTGGCACAGGGTACCTGTTCCTCACTGTAGCTTTATTGAGAGCTCTATAGTCTGTACACAGACGAAGAGACCCATCCTTTTTCTTGACAAATAGGACTGGAGCTCCGTAGGGTGATCTACTAGGCTGAATGTGGCCTGACGCCTCCATTTCTCCTAGTTGTTTCTTCAATTCCACTAGCTCTGTTCCCGTCATCCTCTAAGCTGGCCTGGCTGGTGGTTGCACTCCTGGTAAGAGCTTGATTCGGTGATCAACACTCCTGCGAGGTGGCAACCCGATAGGCAGCTTGTCGAGCATGACATCTTGGAACTTGTCCAGAACTTCCCTGACCCTTTCATCACCTATTGTCCAGATGATTTGTTGAATCACTGGTTCTTCTTCAATGAGCCTCATCATACATAGCCTCAACTGTCCCCCATGCTTCAGTTCTTTTTCTAGCTGCTTGGTAGTAATCTCCATAGGTCCTGGGGCTCCCTCTTGTGTTCCTGGACTCTTTTCTATGGCTTGTTCTGCCACTGTTTCCATTCCCTTTGCTCTCTCCGATTGTACTTCTTCTGGTTGCTCCTTTGTTGATGCTTTTTGTACCCACACCTTTGCAGGACTCTCTTTCTCTGAGCTATTTGCATTCTGCACCTTAGTCACCACCAATCTAGCGTCCACTGCGTTTCCAGCCGGTGACTTGTTGTGACTCTTGCTTTTAGTGTGAAAGTATGGCACCCAGACCACCGACTGCGGTGCCTGCAAGTAAATTTTATTCTTTTTCATGCCCAGTATTTGCACAACATGGTTGTCTATCCAATCCATGCCTAAGATACCTTCAAAGTCGTCCATAGGCACCACTATAAAATCCAGATTTGCCTGCCATTGCCCAATTTGAACTGGGACGCCTTTGGCTAACTCGCAGTACTTGTACTTTCCTTGCACAAATGATACCTCAAGACCTTCGGCTCTTACTGGCTTCACACCTAGCCGAGATGCTACTTGAGGAGATATGAAGTTATGAGTGGCTCCTATGTCCACCATCATCACCTGGGGATGGTTCCCCAACTCAGCCTGAACAAACATGTTGCAGATGCTAGGAATAAAGGTTGGCATAGTTGCTAGAGGCTTGGCCCCCACTGCTCCTGCCTTTGCCTTAGATTCCCACTCCTTCTCTTCCTCTTCTATCTCAGTTATCTGGACTGTCGATCTCGATCCTTCTGCTTCCGCTTGAGCATACGCAAATCTGGAGCCACTTGAAGAAGCTGCTCCCCTCGGACAATCCCTTGCGAAGTGAGGACCTCCGCAATTATGACAAGCTAAAGGGCCTCCTCTCCCTTGCCCTATTCTACCTCCTCCTCCGTATCCTCCTCTATTTGAGTTGTTCCCTCGGCCGACCCCAGACATGGTTGGTCTGGAACTAGCAGAACTATTGGCTGAGGTTGTCTCGGACCGAGTCTCCGTGTACTGCAGTCGGAGGGGTTGCTTGCCACTCCATCCACTGTTCCCTTGCGTGTTGTTCTGGTAAGATCCCTGGTTTTGCCTATTTCCCCATGTCGAGTTGGATTGAGCGGTGTTGCCTCCTTGCGAAGCCATAGTCATAGCCTCCAGCACACTTCCCGGTTCCTGCTTTTCTATTTCTCTTCTAGCCCATGGTTGCATTCCATACAGAAAACCATGCAGTTTGGTGGTTACATCCATGTCGGGTAGCTACAGCATTAGAGACCTATATTTTTGCACATAGTCTCTCATTCGGCCCGCATTCTGCCTCAAGTTTCTCCATTTGTCTCTGACTTTGAATGGTTCATTCTTTGGCACGAAGTATTCCTTCATGCTTCTCTGCAACTCCTCCCATGTCAGTTTCCTGCCAAACTGCTCTTCCTCATACATCAGCCACTTCGAGGCATCACCCTCTAGTAACTGTGCTACCACCAATCCTCTTCTTTTGCTTGACACCTTGAGTAACTTCATGTAGCCGTCCACCTCTCTTATCCATCGGTTTAGGCTGACTGAGTCCCTCTCACCTTTATATTTCTCTGGTGCTTGAGGCTTGTACTTTCCCATATCATCGGATGAGGAGTCATCCCATTCCTTCTTTTCTTTCCTTCTGCGTCTCCGATGAATCTCTCCATCATTGTCCATCTCGACTTGAGCCTTCCCTAGTGCTTTGGGTAGCATGGTAGCCAGCAAGTCCTTCATCATTTCTCGCATGGCATCCATTGGGTCAGGTTCGTGCCGTGGCTCCTCTTCTTCGTGCATAGCAGCATCTATTTCATTCTCATGCTCTGTTGCGTATCCTTCCCCAATCACCAGTTGAGGTCTACTTGCTCCGATTCCAAGGGCCACTGAGATTTCGTCTCGGTCATCTCGAATTCCACTCTTGTTCTTGTTGCGTCCACCCATGTTGATGAACCGCAACTTTGCTAGCTTTCCAAAATCGCCCTCACACCTGTTGAAGGACTAGCCCTCGCGTGAGTTGAGCTTTGATACCAAGTGTGATGCACAATGCGTGCGTAGCATGCAACTCCCAACTTTGCGTTCGTCACCCACGGTTCTCACTGTGATCCCCCGCGGTCTTTCCCACCTTTAGCTTACAAGAAGGCACTTTGCTTAGCAAGAAAGTAGATTGCAAGAAGACTTTGCGATTGCAAGAAATAACACTCGTGTTATGTTGGCGCAAGGCCCGGGTGGAGGGGGAACACCCAGGCAATGCGAGAAGAAAATGTTGGTTACAATGGTTTGTGCGCTTATCCCCACTCATAGGTGTTTTCGGCTCCAACGGCAAGGCATACCTACAAAGCCCGAAATTTCTTTGTGGGGGGAGGGGGTGGCGCGTCGCGATATGGCGTGTTGAGGGGGGAAGGGGGGGCCGAATTTTGAAGGGGGGGGGGGGATTTTGAAGCGGGGGGGGGGCAGAAGGGGGGAGGGGGGGGGATTTTGAAGCGGGGGGGGGGCCGAATTTTGAAGGGGGGGTGGGGGGGGGGGGCGAATTTTGAAGGGCGGGTGGGGGGGGAGGGGGGGGGGGGGGGGGGGGGGGGGTGCTGCACGTCGCGACATGGTGTGGTGTGTGTGGAGGGGGGAAGGGGGGGTTGGGGCGGCACGTCGCGACATGGTGTGGTGTGTGTGGCGGGGGGAAGGGGGGGCGCGTCGCGTCGTGTCGTGTCATGGGGGCTGGGGGGGTGCGTCACGTCATGTCGTGTCATGGGTGGGGGGTGGTGGGGTGGGGATGTCATGGGGGGGGGGGGGGGGGGGAGGGGGGGCGGCACGTCGCGACATGGTGTGGTGTGTGTGGAGGGGGGAGGGGGGGCGCGTCGTGTCGTGTCATGGGCGTTGGGAGGGGCACATCACGTCGTGTCCTATCATGGGTGGGGGGGTGGGGTGGGGATGTCATGGTGAGGGGGGGGCGGCACATCGCGACATGGTGTGGTGTGTATTGAGGGGGGGAAGGCGGGGGCCGAATTTTGGAGGTGGGGGGGAGGGCGCGTCGCGACATGGTGTGGTGTGTGTTGGGGGGGGGGGGGGGGGGGGGGGGTCGCGACATGTTGTGGTGTGTGTTGAGGGGGGGAGGGCGTGTCATGTCATGGGGTGGGATGTCATGCGGGGGGGGGGGGGGGGGGAGGAAGAATTTTTGAGGGGGCATCACGGTGGGTGTGTGTGTGTGTTAAGGGGAGGGGAGCACATTGCGTCGTGTCATGTCATGGGGCGGGGGAGAGGGGGGCATCGCGACATCGTGTGGTGTGTGTTGGGGGGGGGGGGGGGGGGGGTCATGGTGGGTGGATGTGTGTGTTAAGGGGAGGGGGGCACGTCGCGTCGTGTAATGTCATGGGGGGGCGGGGAGGGGGGGATGCCATTGGGGGGGGGGGGGGGGGCGCATCGCGTCGTGTTGTGTCATGGGGGTTGGGGGGGCGCGTCACGTTGTGTTGTGTCATGGGGGTTGGGGGGGCGCGTCACGTCGTGTCGTATCATGGGTGGGGGGGTGGGGTGGGGATGTCATGGTGAGGGGAGGGGGGGCACGTCGCGACATGGTGTGGTGTGTATTGAGGGGGGAAAGGGGGGGGCGGAATTTTGGAGGTGGGGGGGAGGGCGCATCGCGACATGGTGTGGTGTGTGTTGGGGGGGGGGGGGGGGGAGGGGTGTCATGGTGGGTCGATGTGTGTGTTAACGGGAGGGGGGCACGTCGCGTCGTGTCATGTCATGGGGGGGCGGGGAGGGGGGGATGTCATTGGGGGGGGGGGGGGCACATCGCGACATGGTGTGGTGTGTGTGGAGGGGGGAAGGGGGGGGTGGGGCGGCACGTCGCGACATGGTGTGGTGTGTGTGGCTGGGGGAAGGGGGGCGCGTCGCGTCATGTCGTGTCATGGGGGCTGGGGGGGTGCGTCACGTCGTGTCGTGTCATGGGTGGGGGGTGGTGGGGTGGGGATGTCATGGGGGGGGGGGGGAGGGGGGGGCGGCACGTCGCGACATGGTGTGGTGTGTGTGGAGGGGGGAGGGGGGGCACGTCGCGTCGTGTCGTGTCATGGGCGTTGGGAGGGGCGCGTCACGTCGTGTCCTGTCATGGGTGGGGGGGTGGGGTGGGGATGTCATGGTGAGGGGGGGGAGGCACATAGCGACATGGTGTGGTGTGTATTGAGGGGGGGAAAGGGGGGGCCGAATTTTGGAGGTGGGGGGGAGGGCGCGTCGCGACATGGTGTGGTGTGTGTTGGGGGGGGGAGGGCGTGTCATGTCATGGGGTGGGATGTCATGGGGGGGGGGGGGGGGGGGGGGAATTTTTGAGGGGGCGTCATGGTGGGTGGGTGTGTGGGTTAAGGGGACGGGAGCACATTGCGTCGCGTCATGTCATGGGGCGGGGGGCATCGCGACATCGTGTGGTGTGTGTTGGGGGGGGGGGGGGGGCGTCGCGTCATGTCGTGTCATTGGGGGGGGGGGCGCATCGCGTCGTGTCGTGTCATTTGGGGGGGGGGGGGGGGGGGGTGGCGCATCGCGTCGTGTCATGTCATGGGGGTTAGGAGGGCGCGTCACGTCATGTCGTGTCATGGGGGGGGAGATGTCATGGTGGGGGGGGGTGGGAGCGGCACGTCGCGACATGGTGTGGTGTGTGTGGAAGGGGGGGCGGCGCGTCGCGTCGTGTCGTGTCATGGGGGTTAGGGGGGCACGTCACGTCGTGTCGTGTCATGGGTGGGGGGTGGGGTGGGGATGTCATGGTGGGGGGGGGGGGGGGGGGGGGGGGGGGCACGTCGCAACATGGTGTGGTGTGTATTGAGGGGGGGGCCGAATTTTGGAGGTGGGGGGGAGGGCGCATCGCGACATGGTGTGGTGTGTGTTGGGGGGGGGGGGGGGGGGGGTGGGGGGGCGTCGCGTCGTGTCGTGTCATGTCAGGGGGGGGGGGTCGCGACATATTGTGGTGTGTGTTGAGGGGGGAAGGGGGGGGGAGGGCGTGTCACGTCATGGGGTGGGATGTCATGGGAGGGGGGGAGGGGGGTGTGTTGAGGGAGGGGGGGGGGAGGGGTGGTGTGGTGTGGTGTGTGTTTAGGGGGGGGGAGGGGGGGTAGAATTTTTGAGGGGGCGTCACGGTGGGTGGGTGTGTGTGTTGAGGGGAGGGGAGCACGTTGCGTCGTGTCATCTCATGGGGCGGGGGGGAGCATCATGGTGGGTGGGTGTGTGTGTTAAGGCGAGGGGGGCACCTCACGTCGTGTCATGTCATGGGGGAGCGGGGAGGGGGGGGATGCCATTGGGGGGGGGATGTCAGGGGGGGGGGGGGGGGGCAGGTCGCAACATGGTGTGGTGTGTGTGGAGGGGGGAAGCGGGGGGGCGCATTGCGTCGTGTCGTGTCATGAGGGTTGCGGGAGGCACGTTACGTCGTGTCGTGTCATGGGTGGGGGGGGAGGGGGGGACACGTTACGTCGTGTCGTGTCATGGGTGGGGGGGGAGGAGGGGCGGCACGTCACGACATGGTGTGGTGTGTGTGGAGTGGGGAGGGGGGCGTGTCGCATCGTGTCGTGTCATGGGGGTTGGGGGGGCGCATGACGTCGTGTCATGCCATGGGTGGGGGGTGGGGTGGGGATGTCATGTTGAGGGGGAGGGGGGGGGGGGGGGTCGCGACATGGTGTGGTGTGTGTGGAGGGGGGAGGGGGGGCGCGTCGCGTCGTGTCGTGTCGTGTCATGGGGGTTGGGGGGCGCATCACATCGTGTCGTGTCATGGGTGGGGGGTGGGGTGGGGATGTCATGGTGAGGGGGGGGTGGGGATGTCATGGTGTGGTGTGTATTGAGGGGGGGAAGGGGGGGGTCCAAATTTTGGAGGTGGGGGAGGGCGCGTCGCGACATGGTGTGGTGTGTGTTGGGGGGAGCGTCGCGTCGTGTCGTGTCGTGTCATGGGGGGGGCATCGCGTCGTGTCGTGTCGTGTCATGGGGGGGGCGTCGCGACATGTTGTGGTGTGTGTTGAGGGGGGAAGGGGGGGGGAGGGCGTGTCCTGTCATGGGGGGGAGGGGGAGGTGGTGGGGCACAATTTTTGAGGGGGCGTCACGGTGGGTGGGTGTGTGTGTTAAGGGGAGGGGAGCACGTTGCGTCGTGTCATGTCATGGGGCGGGGGTGTTGAGATATCGAACTCCACTCGTGATACGCCAGGGTGACCGTTGTATATTTATGTCACCGACTTGTCAGTTGCAGACGCGGTTGGTACACCGCCCATGAATAATAGCTACATGATAGCTATCCTTATCTACTCTAGTTCGTGGCTCAGTTAGTATGCCACCTTAGTTAGTTGAGTTTGGTTTGAGACCCATATATAGGGTTCTTCTATTTCTTTGTACTAGAGTTCTTTTGGCTTACACAACTAAGAAGAGGAAAACTGTTTTCAGCCTCCACCCTTGTGTGTCTTCCCCCATTGTGCAAGCAAGAAAGCTTCAAGCGAGACTCCTTCCTTCTCTCCCACAATCTTGACATGGTATCAGAGCCTTGTTCGTGGTAAGGAGCTCAAGAAAGCAAGCCAAGCTCGCGGTGGTCTGGTAAGAGGAGCAGTGTTGCTTTCATTTCCTGTTTTGGGAGCAGATCTCTGCAGGTAGCACAGCCGGAAATTGCAGGAGTGCATTGTCTCAGGTTGAGACGCCCTTCGCGGTGAAGCAAGAGGGCAGTATATGCTGCGGGTAAGGGCTTTAGCCCTTGGCGACCTTGTTTTTTTGATTTGAGGCCATTTCGGGGCCTGTTTTGCAGACGGAAGTTTTCTGCACGCACTCAGGAAAAGGCTCAGTTTTATGCTGTGCGACCACTGTTCTACAGGTCGGTGAAAAGTTACTGTAGAAATTGCATCGTATGCTTGTGCGCAGAGACATTGGGAGTTTCAGAATCATCCTTGGTCCTGTTTATGCAAAATCGTCACTAGGAAGTGACTGTGTGGTCAAATACCACTTTCGCCAGTTTTGCAGATTTGCCCTTGTGAGGGTGAAGCTGTGTTTTTTGCAGTGACAGAATTTCTTGCAGTATTCTGTAATGGCCTCTGATTCTCTTTCACAGATTGTCACTGAAAAGCTTGACAAGAACAACTTCCAGGCATGGAAGTTTAGAATGACGAATTTCCTTATGGGAAAAGGATATTGGGAATTTGTTGCAGGAAATGAAGAAGAACCAGTTCTTCCTAATGTTCCCAATCAACAACAAATGCAGGCATTTAAAACATGGCATGAGAGAGCCAGGAAAGTTATGTATTGGCTGTCTATCAGTATTTCAGACTCTATGATTGTGCATATTCAGGATGCAAGTACGCCAAAGGAGGCATGGGATACTTTGTCAAAAATGTATAGCACAAATACGCAAGCCAGGAAAATGCAGCTCAAGCAAGAGTTGCATAATGTGCAAAGAGAAAGTATGAGCATCAACGACTACCACATGAAGGTGAAGAAGATTGCAGATGCACTTGCTTCCATTGGGTCGCCAGTGGAAGATGATGATTTAGTTTCCGTGACCTTGAATGGTCTAGGAAAGGATTATGCACAGTTTCGGACATCCATTTCAGTTCGTGAAAGATTTCCTGATTTTGAGGAGTTGATTGCTCTTCTAATTTCTGAGGAACAGAGAAATGGTGGTGCATCTTCTTCAGGAGGAACTTCAAAAGAAGCTGTCTTCTACTCAAATGCTGGAAGAGGTAGAGGCAGAGGTAGAGGAGGCCGATTTGGAGGCCGTGGCAGAAATCAGAGTATGCAGCAAACTCAAGAAAACCAGTCCTATGGAGGAGGACGTGGTAACTCTAGAGGCAGGGGGAGCCAAAGAGGTCGTGGTGGATGGCAAAGAGGCCAAAATGCAAACAGTAATGTTGAATGCTACTACTGTGGTAAAATGGGTCATATGGCTAAAGACTGCTATAAAAAGCAGAATGACATCATGAATGGAAAACTGCAACAAGGGAATTATGCATCTTCTAGTAGACAGGGTGATGACAGAAATGAGCATTTGTTCATGGTGCAGCACATGAACAATTCTATGACAAGTGCAGAAGAAAGCAATGATGTATGGTATGTTGACTCAGGTGCATCAAACCACATGACAGGTCATGCAGAATGGATGGAGGATGCAAGGAAAATGGAAAAACCAGGATTTGTGGAGACTGGTGATGATACTGCACATCCTATTGCGCAGATTGGAAAAATTCCCTTGTCTATGCAGGGTGGGAAAAAGAAATACCTGTCCGATGTATTTCATGTCCCGAATATCACCAAGAATCTGGTTTCAGTTGGTCAAATGGTTGAACAGGGCTTGCAGGTCAGATTTAATCCTCATGGATGCTTTGTTGAGGATATGAAAAATAAAGGTCGCTTGATAGCAAAAGGAAAGAAGAAGGGCAGAATGTTTACATTGGATGCAGACATGTCTGAATTGAGTGCAGCAATGTTTGCACATGGGACCGGTGTAGTTGCAGATATTGATATCTGGCATAAACGCATTGGTCATGTTAATGTACAACGACTTAAATCAATGCAGGCCCAAAATATTGTTGCAGGATTGCCCAAATTCAAGGTTGCAGAAATGCATAAGGTATGTGAAGCCTGTCAGTTTGGAAAACAGGCAAGGAAACCATTTCCTAGACATGTTCAAGAGAGTGAGAAGCCATTGGAATTAATTCACTCTGATGTGTGGACAACTAAAGCTGCATCTCTTGGAGGCTGTCATTATTTTGTCAGTTTTATTGATGACTATAGCAGAAAAGTTTGGGTGTATTTTATGAAAAAGAAAAGTGAAGTTTTTGGGCATTTCAAAACTCTTAAAGCTATGGTTGAAAAAGAAACAGGCTTGCAGATAAAATGCCTAAGGTCAGATGGAGGGGGAGAGTACCTCTCAAATGAGTTTGCAAAGTTCTTGCAGGAGCATGGCATAAAGCAGCAATATTCATGCAGTTATACCCCACAACAAAATGGAATTGCAGAAAGGAAAAACAGGCATATTGGAGAGGTATCTCGTGCCATGCTCAATGAAAAAGACTTGCCAGATTTTTATTGGGCTGAAGCAGTTGCTACAACAGTCTACATAATGAACAGGACTCCCACTGCAGCAATACATGGAATGACTCCAGAGGAGAGGTATACTGGTAGGAAACCAGATATTTCTCATTTGAAAATTTTTGGTTGCATTGCCTATGTACATGTGCCAGATGAGCTGAGATCCAAGTTGGATCCAAAAGCTGAGAAGTGCATCTTTATTGGTTACTCTCTGCAGCAAAAAGGGTATAGATGCTATAACCCTTCTACTCGTAAGTTTACAGTGAGCAGAGATGTTGTTTTTGATGAGATGAGTAGCTGGTATAAACCAGTAAATGTGATTGATGATGAAGATGCACAAAATGGTAATGCTACACAGAATTCACAGCAGCAGTCACAAAATATTAGTGGACCTGGAGCGTCCTCTACCAGTGGTTCACATTCTTCGCCATGGACAGGCAGATTGAGATCAGGAGAATCTTCTCAAAGCAATGCAGATAGTGGTATGCAGGTATCACGAAAAGGAAAAGAGAAGGTTGATCAGCCCATGTTTGATGTGAATGCAGGTCACTCTTATGTGGATGGTGAATCCAGTGGCTCAGAACAGAGCATTGATGATGAGTTGGGTATTCCTTCTATTGTTACACCTGGAGTAAGGAAGACCAGGGATGTTTTGAGAGCACCTGGGAGTGAACCTACTTTGCGCAGGTCTACAAGAGCTAGGTATCCTGTGGATAGGCTGAAATATGATGGATTTACAGCCATTCACTATGCATATATGGTCAAAGTGATACAGGAACCAGAACCCACATCTTTTGAGCAAGCCATGGGAAAAGAAAAATGGGAGAAAGCCATGGATGAAGAAATGGATGCCTTGGAAGCAAATGCTACATGGGATTTAGTACCTTTGCCTAAAGGTAAGAATGCAATTGGCTGTAAGTGGGTTTATAAGGTGAAGCACAATGCTGATGGTTCTGTGAACAGATACAAGGCAAGATTAGTAGTCAAGGGGTATGCACAAACATATGGCATTGACTATGAAGAAACATTTAGTCCGGTTGCAAGGATGGCAACCGTAAGAGCAGTCATTGCTATGGCTGCATCAAAGGGATGGTCTTTACATCAGATGGATGTAAAGAATGCCTTCTTGCATGGTGATTTGCAAGAAGAGGTCTATATGGAGCAGCCACCAGGTTATGTGCATGCTGTTCATCCTGAGTTTGTTTGCAGGTTGAAGAAAGCCTTGTATGGCTTGAAGCAAGCACCTAGAGCATGGTCTGACAAGATAGGACAGTATCTTGTCACTATTGGCTTTCAGATTTCCAAGGCAGATTTCTCACTTTATGTGAGAAAAACAGAGAAAGGTATTATGCTACTTGTAATTTATGTTGATGATTTGATTATGACAGGTGACAGTGATGAAGATATCCTTCATGTGAAAATGCTATTGAAGCAGAAGTTTGAGATGAAGGATTTGGGAGAGCTGCGTTATTTCTTGGGCATTGAGGTGATTAGATCACCAAGTGGGATACAGCTCTTGCAGAGGCAGTATGGATTGGACATGCTGTCCAAATATGGGATGACAGGCTGTAAGCCTATTTCACTTCCTTTGGAGCAAAATGTGAAGCTGAGCACAGATGCAGGTGAGCTTCTAGAAGACCCTACTATGTACAGACGCATAGTAGGAAGTTTGATTTATATGACTATTACCAGGCCAGATTTGAGCTATGCTGTTGGATTGGTAAGTCAATTTATGCAGGCTCCAAGGAAACCACATTTGGATGCGGCTAGACGCATACTTAGGTATGTGAAGTCCACATTGCAGTATGGACTATTTTATGAGACTGGGGTTCAGATACAGTTGCATGGATACACTGATGCTGATTGGGCTGGTAGTATTTCTGATAGACGATCTACCAGTGGATATGTATTCTCTTTTGGGAGTGCTGCAGTCACTTGGAGCAGCAAGAAACAGCCTACAGTTGCCTTGTCGAGCACAGAGGCTGAGTACAGGGGTGCAGCAATGGCTGCATGTGAGGTAGCTTGGTTGCATAAGCTACTTTATGATATGCATCAGTCTACAGATGGGCCAGTTGTCATTTATTGTGACAACATGAGTAGTATACACTTGGCAAATAACCCAGTCTATCATGCTAGAACAAAGCACATTGAGGTGCATTATCACTATGTGCGAGAGAGGGTTTTACTAGGTCTTATTGATCTAGTTTATGTCAGCACAGAGGATCAGGTAGCTGACATATTCACGAAGGCATTGGGCGCAGAGAAGCTGCGCAAGTTCAGAGACCTGCTTGGTGTGCAGGAATTGGGATTGAGCTCGAGGGGGAGTGTTGAGATATCGAGCTCCACTCGTGATACGCCAGGGTGACCGTTGTATATTTATGTCACCGACTTGTCAGTTGCAGACGCGGTTGGTACACCGCCCATGAATAATAGCTACATGATAGCTATCCTTATCTACTCTAGTTCGTGGCTCAGTTAGTATGCCACCTTAGTTAGTTGAGTTTGGTTTGAGACCCATATATAGGGTTCTTCTATTTCTTTGTACTAGAGTTCTTTTGGCTTACACAACTAAGAAGAGGAAAACTGTTTTCAGCCTCCACCCTTGTGTGTCTTCCCCCATTGTGCAAGCAAGAAAGCTTCAAGCGAGACTCCTTCCTTCTCTCCCACAATCTTGACAGGGGGGGGGGAAGGGGGGCATCATGGTGGGTGGGTGTGTGTGATAAGGGGAGGGGGGCACGTCGCGTCGTGTCATGTCATGGGGGGGCGGGGAGCAGGGGGATGCCATGGGGGGGGGGGGGGGGGGGGGCACGTCGCAACATGGTGTGGTGTGTGTGGAGGGGGGAAGAGGGGGGGGGGGGCATTGCGTCGTGTCGTGTCATGGGGGTTGGGGGGCGCGTCACGTCGTGTCGTGTCATGGGTGGGGGGGGATGTCATGGTGAGGGGGGGGGGGGGGGGGGGGGGGGGGCAGCACGTCGCAACATGGTGTGGTGTGTGTGGAGGGGGGAGGTGGGGGGCGCGTCGCGTCGTGTCGTGTCATGGGGGTTGGGGGGCGCGTCACGTCGTGTCGTGTCATGGGTGGGGGGTGGGGTGGGGATGTCATGGTGAGGGGGGGGCGGCACGTCGCGACATGGTGTGGTGTGTATTGAGGGGGAGAAGGGGGGGGCCAAATTTTGGAGGTGGGGGGGAGGGCGCATCGCGACATGGTGTGGTGTCTGTTGGGGGGGGGAGTCGCGTCGTGTCATGTCATGTCATGGGGGGGGTCGTCGCAACATGTTGTGGTTTGTGTTGAGGGGGGAAGGGGGGGGAGGGCGTGTCATGTCATGGGGTGGGATGTCATGGGGGGGGGGGGGGGGGGGGGGGGGGGGGCGTCGCGACATGGTGTGGTGTCATGTCATGGGGCGGGGGGAGGGAGATGTCATGGGGGAGGGGGGGGTGCATCGCCTCGTGTCGTGTCATGGGGGGGGGGGGGGGGGGGGGAGGAGGGGGGGTTGGCCGGCGGCGGCGTGTCGCGACATGGGGTGGTGTGTGTCCAGGGGTCATCGTGTCATGTCATGGGGCGGGGGGGATGTCATGGGGGGGCGCGTCGCGTCGTGTCGTGTCATGGGGGGGTGCGTCGTGTCGCATCGTGTCGTGTCATGGGGGGTGGGGGGGAATTTTGAAGGGGGGGACGAATTTTGGAGGGGGTGGGGGGGGGGGGAGAAGGGGGGAGGGGGGGGGCGAATTTTGAAGGGGGGGTGGGGGCCGAATTTTGGAGGGGGGGGGGAGTGGGGCGGTGGTGTGTGTTGGGGGGGGAGGGTCGGGTGGTGTGTGTTGAGGGGGGAAGCGGGGGGGGTGGAGGGGTGGTGTGTGTTGAGGGGGGAGGGGGGGTGGTATGTGTTGAGGGGGGAAGGGGGGGGGTGGAATTTTTGAGGGGGCATCCTGGTGGGGGGGGGGAGGGGGGCGGGGGGGCGAAATTTTTGAGGGGGCGTCATGGTGGGTGGGTGTGTGGGGGAGGGGTGGGGTGGTGTGTGTTTGGGGGGGCCGGGGGGGGGGGGGGGGGGGGGGGGGCAGAATTTTTGAGGGGGTGTCATGGTGGGTGGGTGGGTGTGTTCAGGGGAGGGGAGCACGTGGCGTCGTGTCATGTCATGGGGAGGGGGGGGCGTCGCGACATGGTGTGGTGTGTGTTGGGGGGCGGGGGGGGGGGTCATGGTGGGTGGATGTGTGTGTTAAGGGGAGGGGGGCACGTTGAGTCGTGTCATGTCATGGGGGGGCGGGGAGAGGGGGATGCCATTTGGGGGGGGGATGTCATGGGGAGGGGGGGGCGGCACGTCGCGACATGGTGTGGCGTGTGTGGAGGGGGGAAGGGGGGGGTTGGGGATGTCATAGGGAGGGGGGGGAGGCGCGTCGCGTCATGTCGTGCGGGAGGGGGGTGGGGCGGCACGTCGCGACATGGTGTGGTGTGTGTGGAGGGGGGAAGGGGGGGGCGCGTCACGTCGTGTAGTGTCGTGGGGGTTGGGGGGGCGCATCACGTCGTGTCGTATCATGGGTGGGGGGTGGGGTGGGGATGTCATGGGGGGGGGGGGGCAACACGTCACGACATGGTGTGATGTGTGTGGAGGGGGGAAAGGGGGGGCGCATCGCGTCGTGTCGTGTCATGGGGGTTGGGGGGGCGCGTCACCTCGTGTCATGTCATGGGTGGGGGGTGGGGTGGGGATGTCATGGTGAGGAGGGGGGCGGCACATCGCAACATGGTGTGGTGTGTATTGAGGGGGGGAAGGGGGGGGCCAAATTTTGGAGGTGGGGGGGAGGGCGCACCGCGACATGGTGTGGTGTGTGTTGGGGGGAAGGGGGGCGCGTCGCGTCGTGTCGTGTCATGGGGGTTGGGGGGGGCGCGTCACGTCGTGTCGTGTCATGGGTGGGGGTGGGGTGGTGATGTCATGGTGAGGGGGGAGCGGCACGTCGCGACATGGTGTGGTGTGTGTGGAAAGTAAGAAGAAACAACAAACAAGAAGAGAATAAATTAAACAACAACAACAACTATTATCACTACCACTACCACTACTACTACTACGACTACCACAATAACAACAAATAATAAAATAAGAAATTAAACAACAACTACCACTACCACTACCACTACCACTACTACCACTACCACAACAACAATAAATAAGAAAAAAAGAAAATAATAAATAAAATAACAACAACAATAACAACCACCTCTTCCTCCCTCTCTCTCTCCCCGGTGCACAGATCGAATGCTGTATGCGCACGTAGTGAGCGTCGGAAGGTCCCCAAGAACAAAATAACTCTACTTTTGCACAAAAAACAAGAGAGAAAGCTTGCACTACATGAAGCAAAATACTCATTGGGTACAATCTCCACCCATGCCTTGTGTGAGCACTCCACAAAGCATGTATTTGATATATTATTGATCTCCAAGATCAAAAAATAGCCCAATTTACAATTAGTATGCTTTAGCTTTTGTGTTTACTTTTGTCCCACTAAAGAATTAAAGCTATTGGGTGTCTAAAGAGTCGGGCAGTGCCCAAATACAATGTCCAATACAAATATTTAAATCGTGCCCCTATGGGTATACAAAATAATAAATAAATATCAAGCACTTCAATAAATAAGCGCGTCAAAATAAATATTGGTGCCACGCCTAAGATGGGCGCCCATAAAAAATGATAATAACTTGAATACACACTATCGCCAGTGCTTCCCAATGCCACCGCTGCCTGCTCTACACATCAACCGAAGCATTCACAATTGTTAGAAAATAATACAATTAAATCGACAAAAGTGAATACCTAGCAGTCTTCAGCTACAAAATAAATAAATTGGTTAGAACTCAATCCTAACCTTAATTTATTACGAGTGCGCACTCTAGACTCATAAACGTCCATTAATTTAAATATGTATTTTGTGGAATCACCCGTTATGGAATCACCCACTTGCACATTAAATTAACAAGACGTCTGAAAAGGACAGGCGTCCCCATCGACTTTTCGCACAAGGAATCCACCTTGTGTATGAGTCCCGGTAATATATAAAATCTTACGGAATCCACCGCAAAACCTTACGGAATTCACCGTGGAATATGCCTCCTGGCATCATACCCCCGGGGTGGGATAGCAATTGTCCTCAATTGCTATTAGCTCAATGAACACCATATTGGGGAATATGGGAATCACGTGGTCAAATCTTTGGATTTGTCATAACTTGAACACTATAACTCCAAATTGAGCACTGAGTTCAATAGATTCCATTTTTCAAGCACTTTCCAATGATAGGTCACATCATATGGTTTTGAGAAATTTATGGACATGTTATCCAGGTGCCACCTTTTGAGTATTCAAAAAATGGGAATTGGGAGATTCCCAAACTCACTAATATTGTGTTAATGTGGAGCTAACAGTGAGGGGTAAGCAGTTAGGTCTCGAGTGTGCATCCATTGGGCCTCTTCAACATGATGATTTTTACTTAACCAAATAGCTAGAATATCTACGGCCAGTTCTAGTGGTCATAAAGTCAGTATCTAGAATAGTTTCAGGTTCAAGGATTTCAATTTCTTCTGCTAGCAAAGGAGGGTTTTTGCAGGTGTACAGGTAATTGGCCTCTAAATGGTCATAATAAAATTTTATGAAAAGTGTTGTGGATTTTTCAGTGTTGTGGTAATTCTAGTTTAAATGCATTGTCATTGATATTGTGAATGATCTTGAAAGGTCCATAAAATCTAGGGGTAACTTTACAACAAGGTGTTTGTCAACACTTTGTAATCTTCGCTTTTCAATTCGTAACCAAACATAATCATCAACTTTGAAACTCATAGCTTTTGTTTTCTTGTTGGCTTGTTTTGTGTATGATTGCTAGGCTTTGGCAATCATATCTTTATCTTCATCATAAATAGTAGCATGCATGTTAGCAATATCATCAGCAGCTTGAACTTTGTTTGACAATGATGTGCCAGGTGTAGGTAATCTATATTCATAAATAGATTTCAAACGGTGCTTTCTGTGTAGCTGTATGTGGTGTGTTATTGTATGCAAACTGAAGTAAATGTAAATGTGTGTCCCATTTTTGTGGTTTTGAAATTGTGTATGCACACAAAAGATCTAAAATGGTTTTGTTAGTAGCTTTTGTTTGTCCATTTGTTTCGGGATGAAATGCAGATAAAAAATCAATCTTTGTGCCTAAATTAGCAAATAAAGTAATCCAAAAATTATTGCAAAATCTAGAATCATGGTCAGAAATAATAACTTTTGGCAAACCATGATTAGTGAAAACAATTTTAAAAAACAATTGAGCAGCTTGGGATGCAGTTAACGTCTTCTTACATAGAATGAAATATTCTTGTTTGCTAAACCTATCGACAATAGTCCAAATCATGTCATGATTATTTTTAGTGCTAGGCAAACCAGTGATAAAATCCATTGAGATCTGTTCCCATGGTCATTCTGGAATTGGTAAAGGCATTAACAAACCATATTGTTTACCATGGTGTCATTTAACTCTTTGGCAAATTAAACATTCAGATACAAAGTTAGATACATCAGATTCCATGTGTGGCCAATAAAAATTTTCAATCAGTGTATGCAAAGTAGAAATAATTCCTCTATGGCCTTGGTATGGGGGACAATGAATTTCATGCAAAACAAATGATCGAAATGGAATAGTTACACATAATCTTTTTTCATAAAATATAAATCCATCAGTGTAAGAGAATGAATCAATGGGAATCCATTTATTTGCAACTAATTTATTCCAATCAGCTTGAAAAGTAGGGTCTTAGTTATAAGTATCTTTCATAGGGAGAATAGAGTCAAAAGATATCACAGAAATATTATGAATAGTCGGTCTTCTACTTAAAGCATCCGTAACAACATTCTCTTTTTCGAGTCAAATTTTAATGAGTGGATGAAAACTTTGAATAAAAGCAGCCCATTTAATGTGTCGGTCGGATATTTGTGGTTGACTAAGGAGATGCTTAATGCTTTGTTGGTTAGTTTTGATCATGAATTCAAATCCCATTAAATAGTGTTTCCATTGACGTAAAGCTTGTACTACAACTAGCAATTCCTTATTATTGGTAGAATACTTAAGTTCAAAGGGTTTGAGTTTGCAGCTAGAGTAGACTATGGGATGAGAATCTTGCATAAGGACTACTCCTATTCTAGATCCACTAGCATTAGTGACTACTAAGAAAAATGGTCTATTGAAGTCAGGTAATTGCAATACAAGAGCATGAGTTAAAGCATGTTTCAGTAAATCAAAGGACTTTTGTTGATTGTCGAACCAATGATACACAATGCCTTTCTTTAATAATTTTATCAAAGGTAATGCAAGCAATGAAAAATTTCTCACAAATTTTCTATAAAAGCTAGCAAGACCTAAGAAAGAACGTAATTCATACACATTTTTAGGTATCGGCCACTTTAAAATTGCTTCTATCTTGTTAGGGTCAACTTTAATACCTTCAGATGAAACAATATGTCCTAGGTATTCAATTTGTGTTTGGAAAAATTTACTCTTTTCTGGATTAGCATATAATTGATTCTCTTTCAATAATTTGAAAACCAAAGATAAATGTTCATAATGCTCGTTCTCATTCTTATTGAAAACCAATATGTTGTCAAAGAAAACAATGACACAATGCTGATGCTTCAAAAATATGTGATTCATCATACAACTGAATGTGGCTGGTACATTAGTTAAACCAAAAGGAATAACAAGGAATTCATAGTGTCCAAATTGTGTTCTAAATGCAGTTTTGAATATATTAGATGTATCCAATCTTACTTGATGGTATCCAGATTTAAGATCTATCTTGGTAAATATTGCAGATCCTTGTAGCTTGTCCATAAGATCATCTACCCTAGGAATCGGATATCTATTCTTAACATTGATTTTATTTAGGGCATGATAATCAATGCACATGCAATAAGTATTGTTTTTCTTTTTCACTAATAGGACAGGTACACCAAATGGAGAACTACTAGGTCTAATGAGTCCTCAAGCTAACAATTCTTCAATTTGGGCTTGAATTTCTTTCTGTTCAATTTGATTATATCTATATGGTGCTTTACATGGTGGTTGTCATCCAAGAATTAGGTCTATTTTGTGATCTTTGGGACGTACAGGTGGTAAGCCAGGTGGTAAGTTAGCAGTAAAACAATCTTGAAATTGTGAAAGAAATTGTGAGTGCCTAGGATGCATTTGATTTTCTTTAGCTTCAATTTTATTCACCCATATTAAATAGGATTTGCTACCTTTTCATAATGCATGTTTAGCCTGTGTATGACTAAGCAATGGAGAATTATCGAAAGTGCGCATACCATGCAATGTGATTTGTTTCCCATTAGAATGAATCTTCATTGATTGCATGGAATAATCTATATCAGGATTGTACTGATGACACCAAGGCATTCCTAAGATAATGTCACTAGACTGCAAAGGCACAACTAAGAAATTTCTACATTCGACATAATCACCAATTTTAATTTCTAAGTCATGCACTTCTTGTGTTCCATTATATCTAGTGCCTAAGAATGTAGCCTTAATGCGATAATGTGTAGAAACAGTGTGTAAATTCAATTATTTGACCAATTTTGCAGAAATAAAATCGTGTGTGCTCCCATCATCATGTAAAACAATCTTTTCTTTACCATGCACAAGACATTTCATCGTTAATAAAGAATGGAAAATTGGCATACCTGATAAAGTATCTGAAGTAGTATCGATATCGTCATCGTCTTCCATGAAATCTGGCATTTCTTCATGTTCTTCATCTTCTGTCGCTCCCAAATAAATAAAATGAACAGTTGGATTTTTGGGGCTGACAATTTGCCACTATATGTCCAGGTTGATGACATTTGTAACAGATTATGGATTTGGCTTTAGATACATTATTGGTAATAGCAGGAAGTTTAGGAATGTTGGGATTTGGCTGGTGGAGAGATGGCTTAGGGTTTGGATTTGTGTTTGATGGTAAAGCAGGTGGTCGTGTCCAAGATTTACGGAATGAAGATAGAAGGAAACAACTTTGATTGAATCTTGGAAAATTTGAATTGAATTGTTTTGAACCAAAGTTACCATTAGTTTGAAATTGTTGTGGTCGCTTCTCTCGTTCTCGAATTTTGTCTTTAGTGTCATGGGCCAAGGAAATTGCATCTTCGAGAGTCATTGGCTTGAACATGTTGACCTCTGCATAAAAATGTCCAAGTAAGCTAGACATAAACTTGTGTTTATGGGTTGCCTCAGGTACATCTTCAAGCATTCGTAGTTGCAATAAAGCATTCTAGAAACGCTCAGTAAATTGTGAAATAGGCTCACGATCCCTTTGTTGCAGAAGATCCCATTGTTTGATTGCTTTTTCATGGAATTGGGGTGAAAAGAAATTCTGCAAAAATTTCTTTTGGAAAGTCTCCCAAGTAGTAGGACAATCAATGCTCTTGCGAACAATAAGGATGCTCTGTCCACTAGATGATTAGTGACATACTTAATTTTGTCTTTCTCAGCATACTGTTCTTCATGGAAATAATCATCAAATTGACTGATAAAAGCAAGTACAGTCTTTCCATCACATGACCCATTGAAAGTATGAAATTTGAAATTTATTTTACTTATCTTTGTTTCTTTTCAAATAGATTGTGCTTCAAGTGTTGCATCGATCATACACCGTATAAGATCTTTAGATTGCGGTCCATCTTGGTCGGCGGTAGATCGTTGCAGATTGGCCATTTGAGCTTGCAAGGTTTGACATGCTCTTTCTTCCTCTTGAAGCTCCATCATAATCAAATCTAGTTTTTGCTCCATTGTTGGTTCGGGTAGGTCATCTTCAGCCATAAAATCTTCCATGGTTTGATCAGACATCCTGCAAAATTCCAAAAGACCTCACACACTCGAAATCTTGTTAGTGGGATAAGCGTAGCTCAAAGTCAGGTTTACAAGGTTTATTCCTTTTTTTTCTGTTATGGCTTTTTGTAGTATTTCTTCTTGCGGATGTAGAATTTGATATTACGGTTGTCTTCCAAGAAGATAATCTTGTGTGTAGACTGCATGTTGCAAAATGTTTGCTGGAATCTGACTCTGTCAGTCCACAGGTGTGAAGAGGGCTTCCAGAGAGTTGAAGATAGGTTCGTATTTAGTCCAGTGGGAACTGCCGCTATGGAAGAGAGTTGAATCTTGATCTTTGTGACTTAGTAAGTTGGAACTTAAGAAACTTAAAGCTTTAAGCTTTAGTCTAGTCTTTTTTTTTTTGAAATTAGGACGTGGATATGTCCTGAACGACATCGATGTCCTTCATGGCATCCTTCCGCTACAAATTAATTAAGCTTAAGCTTTTATTTAAGCTTAAAGCTAATATTAATGAAGTTTCTTACTATTTTTCCTTGAGAGAAAAAAATTCTTAATGAAGGAGCTTCCCGCATGGTTCTCTGCTCTGCAGAGGCTAGTCCTTCGCAATCTGAGTGCATAGCAAGGGGTTCTTGACTACTAGGAACACGCTGGTATTGATGGATTGCCACGAGACTGACTGTAGAGCTTGATCATTCCAGGAGCTCTGCCTTCGTGCGACATGGTAAGTGATTGGAAGCTCTCGATCTCAGCTTCGCTCTGATACCAGTGGTGCACAGATTGAATGATGTATGCGCGCATAGTGAGCATCGGAAGGTACCCAAGAACAAAATAACTCTATTTTTGTAGAAAAACAAGAGAGAAAGCTTGCACGACATGAAGTAAAAGACTTATTGGGTACAATCTCCCCCTATGCCTTGTGTGAGCACTCCACAAAGCATGTATTTGATATATTATTGATCTCCAAGCTCAAAAAATAGCCCAATTTACAATTAGCATGCTTTAGCTTTTGTGTTTGCTTTTATCCCACTAAAGAATTAAAGCTATTGGATGCCCAAGGAGTCGGGCGGTGCCCAAATACAATGCCCAATACAAATATTTAAATTGTGCGTCCATGCTCATACAAAATAATAAATAAATATCAGACGCTTCAATAAATAAGTGCATCAAAATAAATATTGGTGCCACGCCTAAGATGTGCACCCATAAAAAATGATAATAACTTGAATACACACTATTGCCCAGTGCTTCCCAACGCCACCACTGCCTGCTCTACACATCAAATGAAGCATTCACAATTGTTAGAAAATAATAAAATTAAACCAACAAAGGTGAATACCTAGCAGTCTTCAACTACAAAATAAATAAATTGGTTAGAACTCAATCCTAACCTTAATTTATTACGAGTGCACACTCTAAACTCATAAACATCCATTAACTTAAATATGTATTTTGCGGAATCACCCACTTGCACATTAAATTAAAAAGATGCCCGAAAAGGACAGGTGTCCCTATTGACTTTTCGCACAAGGAATCCACCTTGTGTATGAGCCCTGGCAATAAATAAAATTTTACGGAATCCACCGCAAAATCTCACGGAATCCACCATGGAATATGCCTCATGGCATCACTCCCTCCCTCCCTCTCCCTCTCTTTCTCTCTTTCCCTATTATGTTTAATGTTTTCTCCCTCTCTCTCTCGTTCCTTATTTCCTTTTCTCTCTTCCTCTCCCTCTCTCAATATACATGATTTTTAATAAAAACAAGTAAAAGAAAAGGATAAAAAATAAAAACAAAGCAAGAAGGAACAATGCACTCACCGCAAAGGCCCGAGGATGGATTCAACAGCTCCTCTTCGCGACGGCGGCTCCTCTTTGCCCCCCATACACTTCCTTCTTTTCTTCGCAAACGGCGGTGGTGGTGGTGAGAAGCTTTCCTTCTCCCTCTTTCTCTCCCTCTCCCTCTCAAATGCAAGATGGAGTTCACTCTCCCTTTTGCTCTCTCTTTTGTTCGTTTGCGCAAAATAACGCGCTCGGGTTTTGGCCCGTGTTTTTTCGTTTGAGCACCGTCGCTATTTGTGTCGCATTTGTGATGCAAATAGCGACAGAAATAGCGACTCTGCCATTTTGCATCGGAAAGCGCCGTCGCTATGCCTTCGTATCCTTGTAGTGCAAAAGGATCTCTTTGATAGTGATTGTCCCAAATAAGAATAAGAAACTTTTCATCCATGTGGATTACAAGAAGCTAAATGAAGCAACCATTCTGTATTCTTTTCCATTACCCTATTTGGATAGTATTTGGAATGAAGTGGCCAGTCATGAAATGTATTCTTTCTTGGTTAGGTTTAGTGGATACAACCAAGTTCAGCTTGCCCTAGAAGATCAATACAAAATAGCCTTTATTATATTGGCCTAGGGAGTGTTTGTTTGCACAATCATGTTGTTAAGCCCTCAAGAATGCCTTGGCTTCTTTTTAATGGGACATACATTAGATTTTTGGATCATACCTCATTCATTTTATGAGGGTCTCTGTTTAGATGACTTTAATGTGTTTTCCACTATGTGCTTACACCTCCATGATTTATGGCTTTGCCTTACCCAATGCTGGGGGGTTAGCCTTAGCCTTAACCAAATGAATAGTGTGTTTGTTGTGTGGGGAGGTGTTCTTTTGGGACATGTAATTTTAGGAGATGGAACTACTATTGATCCATGGAAGTGACAACATGACTGTAGGCAAAAGACCCAAACTCTCCCTCAATAGTTTTGCAATTTCAAGGGCAATCTCACTAGCACGAGTGGCATCTATGGGCTATTGGACTATGTTCCAAAATCTTCATTCTAGTGGAATGATACCACGGATTTGCCTTTCTATCAGCTTTGATTAATGCTACTCAAGGTTTTGATTCCCATTTCTCTAGAGATTGAAATAAGGAGTTTCATGTCTTTGTGGTGGATGCACCAAATTGTGCTATCGTAGTGTCCTAATACTAGCGGACTACAATGGCTAGTTTCAGCCTATTTACTATGCTAACAAACAATTTTTTGTGGTTGAGAAGGATTATTGGGAATGCTTAGGGACGATCTATTTGGTCAAAAATTTTGGACATTTCTCTCTGTCTTTCATGTGGATAATTCTAAATTGGTTTATCTAGTTAAGCAACAGAATGTTGAACTCTATTGCCAAGATGATCCACTCATTGGAGCTACCAAGAGTTTTGTAAGGTGCTCAATACCTTGAACTCCTAGCAGTAGAGTTGTTTCTCTTTAATGTTCCATGACCTATGCTATGAAATTGCATTGACTTGTAATTATAATATCATCACTTCAAATATCATCTGTTGTTGCCCTTACCTTGTCCACCTACTAGCCATCAAAGGGTCCAGGGCATTTTCCTCCTCTTCCTCCTCCTTTGGCTCCTCAAGTTATGATTCGGCCCACTTCCTACTACAGCTCAACCTCTTGGTCTGCATGTTCCTTTTTTGGCTCCCTTTAGTAGTAGGTTAGGATGTCTTGCTTAGGATGATCAAGACAACATTGACCAATTGACTCTAGATGGTGTCTACTATTAATGATGGTGACTACATGAAATCATGGATTGAAACAATCATTGGTCCACATATTTATGTCCATGAGGAGCACCAGTGGGTTTGAGTCCATTGATTCGTGTCAAATGTTGGGTGTTGGACCAAACATCGAGGAGTCAAGAGGCAAAATTGGAAAAGTCGAGTCATATTTGGAGTCATATCTATTGTCATCTATTGATTGAGCAAATTTTGTTTCTTGTATTATGATGTATTCTAGTATGACAATGATGATGACAATGACAATGATGATGATGTATTTTAGGAGCAATAGTAAAGTGTAATGAATCTTTTACTCTAAAGTCTATCTTTGCCCATATTTCCTTCTATTTTTTTATATGCAATGGAGTAATGTATCATCAATATGGAATTCCCTGTGTCAAGTTCAAGTATTGTGGCATTTTGTATTTGTTAAGTGTATATAAACCCAATTGCAACCATTCGGTCTTAGCAAATACAATCTTGCATGATCTCCATGTCAGCCTTCACCTCTTGCTCAATGAATGGCCTTTCAAGACCAAGCACTAATTCTACAAGGAGGGGGAATACTGTGTCTTTCAAAAAAAGCCTTAAGTTTGGATTAATAAGTTAGAAACTACCTCAAGCTCTTGGTGAACAATAATAGTGAGGTGTCCCTTGAAGGTTTATATAATATCATAATCATTCTTGACCATCTTCATCTTCGACAAAGATGATCACTGTACTATCTTCATCTTCAACCAACATGACTTTCTCCCTATCATGCTTGATCTTCAATAAATTAAAGAAGAATGGAGTTGGAGCATCCCCCACTAATTTCCAGTTGGCCTTCAACTACATGATTGAGGGGGTTGCACCTACAAGAAATCATTGATATGTTCAATGTTAGAGATCATGTCTATGTTATGCTTAATGCCTAATGCATTCACGTATACACAAGTTCTTTATTTATGTCTTAGGGCCCTTACTCTCAGAATCCTCACCTCTCAATGAATCATAAAACTCCACTCCATCCCCACACTCGCAAGCACTCTTGATGGAATAGTTGATCATTTAGAAAAGAACCCTAGCTTAAGTTGTTGCCAAGTAATGTCACGATGCTTACTTTGCCAAGTGAAGAACACATTAAATCCATGTGCAAGGTTATGAAACATATGCTTATAGACCATGCCTTCCCATGAAGACTCTCCTCCATGAGCATGCAACTGCTACCATGAAAATGATCACTTCTAGCATGCCTTATATTTGAATTAGTTTCTAGTAAATTCATTGTTAGCCCCAACAATCCTTTTTATTTGGCACTATTGTTTGGCACAAGGGGTGGGATATTTGCCATATAGACATAAATAATTTATGTCAAGATTGTGGGAGAGAAGGAAGGAGCCTCACTTGTAGCTTTCTTGCTTGCACAATGGGGGAATACACACAAGGGTGGAGGCTGAAAACAGTTTTCCTCTTCTTAGTTGTGTAACCCAAAAGAAGTCTCATACAAAGAAATAGAAGAACCCTATATATGGGTCTCAAACCAAACTCAACTAACTAAGGTGGCATACTAACTGAGCCACGAACTAGAGTAGATAAGGATAGCTGTCATGTAGCTACTATTCATGGGCGGTGTACCAACCGCGTCTGCAACTGACAAGTTGATGACATAAATACACAACGGTCACTCTGGCGTATCACAAGTGGAGCTCGATATCTTAACACTCCCCCTCGAGCTCAATCCCAATTCCTACACACCAAGCAGGTCTCTGAACTTGCGCAACTTCTCTGCGCCCAATGCCTTCGTGAATATATCAGCTACCTGATCCTCTGTGCTGACATAAACTAGATCAATAAGACCTAGTAAAACCCTCTCTCGCACATAGTGATAATGCACCTCAATGTGCTTTGTTCTAGCATGATAGACTGGGTTATTTGCCAAGTGTATACTACTCATGTTGTCACAATAAATGACAACTGGCCCATCTGTAGACTAATGTATATCATAAAGTAGCTTATGCAACCAAGCTACCTCACATGCAGCCATTGCTGCACCCCTGTACTTAGCCTCTGTGCTCGACAAGGCAACTGTAGGCTGTTTCTTGCTGCTCCAAGTGACTGCAACACTCCCAAAAGAGAACACATATCCACTGGTAGATCGTCTATTAGAAATACTACTAGCCCAATCAGCATCAGTGTATCCATGCAACTGTATCTGAACCCCAGTCTCATAAAATAGTCCATACTGCAATGTGGACTTCACATACCTGAGTATGCATCTAGCCGCATCCAAATGTGGTTTCCTTGGAGCGTGCATAAACTGACTTACCAATCCAGCAGCATAGCTCAAATCTGGCCTAGCAATAGTCATATAAATCAAACTTCCTACTATGCGTCTGTACATAGTAGGGTCTTCTAGAAGCCCACCTGCATCTCTGCTCAGCTTCACATTCTCCTCCAAAGGAACTGAAATAGGCTTACAGCCTGCCATCCCATATTTGGAGAGCATGTCCAATCCATACTGCCTCTGCAAGAGCTGTATCCCACTTGGTGATCTAATCACCTCAATGCCCAAGAAATAATGCAGCTCTCCCAAATCCTTCATCTCAAACTTCTGCTTCAATAGCATTTTCACATGAAGGATATCTTCATCACTATGACCTGTCATAATCAAATCATCAACATAAATGACAAGTAGCATAATACCTTTCTCTGTTTTTCTCACATAAAGTAAAAAATCTGCCTTGGAAATCTGAAAGCCAATAGTGACAAGATACTGTTCTATCTTGTCAGACCATGCTCTAGGTGCTTGCTTCAAGCCATACAAGGCTTTCTTCAACCTGCAAACAAACTCAGGATGAACAGCATGCACATAACCTGGTGGCCGCTCCATATAGACCTCTTCTTGCAAATCACCATGCAAGAAGGTATTCTTTACATCCATCTGATGTAAAGACCATCCCTTCGATACAGCCATAGCAATGACTGCTCTTACGGTTGCCATCCTTGCAACCGGACTGAATGTTTCTTTATAGTCAATGCCATATATTTGTGCATACCCCTTGACTACTAATCTTGCCTTGTATCTGTTCACAGAACCATCTGCATTGTGCTTCACCTTATAAACCCACTTACAACCAATTGCATTTTTACCTTTAGGCAAAGGTACCAATTCCCATGTAGCATTTGCTTCCAAGGCATCCATTTTTTCATCCATGGCTTTCTCCCATTTTTCTTTTTCCATGGCTTGCTCAAAAGAAGTGGGTTCTGGTTCATGTATCACTTTGACCATATATGCATAGTGAATGGCTGTAAATCCATCATATTTCAGCCTATCCACAGGATACCTAGCTCTCGTAGACCTGCGCAAAGTAGGTTCACTCCCAGGTGCTCTCAAAACATCCCTGGTCTTCCTTAATCTAGGTGTAACAATAGAAGGAATACCCAACTCATCATCAATGCTCTGTTCTGAGCCACTGGATTCACCATCCACATAAGAGTGACCTGCATTCACATCAAACATGGGCTGATCAACCTTCTCTTTTCCTTTTCGTGATACCTACATACCACTATCTGCATTACTTTGTCACAACTCTATAAAAACAGAATTTGTATCCTTTTTCATTAATTTATCTATATAATGATTTATTAAATTTATTTCCTTTGCACTAATTAGATATAAAGAAAAGTGCATTGGAGCTGGCCACTGATGAGTGGTCACAGGTTATGGTGGACCCACACGGTGGGTTAGAGAAAAGATAGTTCACACTTCCACCTATATGACCCGATTGGGCGCCTGTGACTAGAACTCACGCATATCAGGGTTAGACTCGCACACAGAAAGGATTGATGCCTTGAAGTGTGGGCTAGATCCACCAGAATAGACAGTTACAATCAACAAGATGGCATGATCATGAAATGCTTGTATAATGTGCATGTGTGGGCTGAAAGCTTGAAATGCACATTTCTTTGCATAGGAAAGTCACATGAAGATTCGGATACCATTTTTGCGATGTACACGGAAAAAGCTTTCATATGATACCCATATTGGGGGGGTCCCTAAATTCTAGGAGATCCCTAAATTTTAGGAGGTCCCTAAATTTTAGGAGCCTCGAATTAGCCTAAAAATGCTAGTCCTAAAAAATAGGGATGTCATTCTAAAAATAGTAAGTTCTGTACTCTGACTGTGCTTACTAAATTTGGTTGTTTCTATTCTTGACAGTATTCAACCCAAAAAGGAAGGCCATAAAGAAGAGACAAGTGTCAAGACACTTGTCACACAAGTTTCCAAGTGTCCCACCACTTGTCACATCTCATGACATGTGGCTGGACACTTGTCTTGTGCTACTCCACTTTCCCCTTTTGTACTAGCTCTCCCCTCTCCTATAAATAAGAGCTCGTTTTTCTTCATTGGGCATCATTTTTCTTTGCTATAAACTCATGTTCAGCACCCACAGATAGCCAGAAACTGGCCCCATCCATCCCCATTATCATCCCCCACTTCTCCATTATCAAATTCCTCCATATTCCCTCTTCTATCACTGTTGTTTTACAAGACAGCAAGCGTGTAAATTCATTACAGCACCTCCTTCTTGAGCTCTTTCTTCCATTTTAGCTACAAGAAGCAAGCTCTATCCCTGTACTGCTGATCAACGATGGAGAAAGGCTGAATTCCCCTTTTTCTTCTCTCATACTGTAAAGAAATCAGTTCTTATCATTGCATAATAGATAATGCATGTGTGTTTGTACATCTTTGCATGATCTTGTGAGAGTGAGAATTACTTCTTCTCACTCTCAGGTTGATTGTAACTGAGCTCTTCCCTAAGGGACTTGGGTTGAGCAGAAATACATTCCTTCGGGGGGGGTTGCCCATCTTCAACCCTCAATCTTGTCTCCATTACTTTTACATTTTTATGGCTGTAATTTTGTGAGTAATTTTCATTTTCAGCTTTAAGTGTTCATTCTCTTTTATATTAAATCTCGAAAACAAGCAAATATCATAATTGTTAAGCATACTACGTTGTTCGGGGCGTTTACAGTGGTATCAGAGCTTTGGCTCGGTCCTCACCCCCAACACTGGTAGTGCTTACAACTATAAGTTTGTTTGTTTTCAGTCCTTGCATTGAGTGCGTGAGCTTTTTTTTTTTTTCTTTAGTCTCAATGGATCAATCGAGTGCTATCCTTCAAGCCATTCAAAGTCTTAGAGAGGAGAATCAGCAAATTGGTGAGCAACTTCTCAAACTAGAAAAAGTTGAGAATCCCAAAGAATTCAAGGAAAGAAGCCCATCTACTTCAAGGAGACAAAGCCATACCAATGAAAGGAGCCGATCAAGAAGTCCAACTACTTCTAAGAGGCAGTCCCATTCTACTTCAAGACAAAGAAAGAGATCGCGTCGAAGCTCATCCTCTTCTTCAAAGTCATCTGGCGCCTATTCTGATGGATCCTCTTCTAGTAATGAAGAGTCACACCCTTCTCGTGGAAGACCTCATCATCGTCAAAGGCGTCGATATTCTTCACCCTCGTCTCCATCTTCATCCCCATCAAGCACTTCATCATCTTCAACCTCAATATCCGAGCATGGACGAAGGCATAAGAAGAAGAAGAAGACTAAGTCACTATCTCAACTTGAAAAGAAGATCAAGTTCAGTATGTATGATGGTTCCCGAAATCCTGATCTTCTTCTGAAGTTTATTCGTCAATTTCAAATTTTGTATGGTCGTGACAAGTATAAAGAAAAAGAAAAGATTAAGTTTGCAGCTTTACATTTAACCGACTTAGCCCATACGTGGTGGACGGGGTTGGAATATGATCATGCTGCCCCAAAATCATGGCGGTCCTTTGTTCGCCTGATACAAAGCCAATTTCTTCCTGTTCATTTCAAAAGAGATGTAAAAATGGAATGGGATCGGCTTTGGCAAAGGAAAAATGAGTCACTTGGTGACTATACCAAGAGATTTTGGGAGCTACTTTTGAAGGTCCAACATTTCAAGAAGATCAGCAGTTCGGAAAAGCTTAGGAAGTTTCAAGGAGGTTTGCATTTTAAACTTCGTACTGCTCTTAATCATTATCATTGTTCTAGTCTCAGGGAACTCATTGACCATGCTGAGACATGGGAAATGGAGCACAATGGCAACAAATCATTCCAAAAGAATGATAATAAGAGAGTAGCTGATGATGAGGAGTATTCAGCCCCAAATGAAGAACAAAAACAGTGGCAAAAGCAGCCATCAAATCAAAAGAAAATGAAGCCCTATGCACCTCCTAATGCTCCTCAATTTCGCTCCAATCTATACCCACAAGCAAAGCAATTTTTCGAAGAAGAAAGCAACGCTTCATGAAAGAAGGGAAGTGCTTTAAATGTGGACAAACAGGCCACATAGCGAAGCAATGTCCAAACAAGGGACAAAGCAAGGTTTCTGACAACAAGCCTAAGTCGCCAGTGAAAATCAATGCTATCAGTGATGTAGTTGCAAACACAACTCACACTCCAGAGACGCGCAAATTATTAAAAGCTTGGGGACAATTGCAAGGTAAGCAAGCACTATTCTTGATAGATCTTGGGGCGAATGAAAATATTATTTCCTTGCAATTAGCTAAAGAGCTTGGATTAAAGAATGAAGAGATGGACACTCCAGTAGAAGTTCGCCAAGCTTTAAATGTTGATGAAGGTGACACAATGAAGACTGTGATACCCTACATTGGCAAGCTCAAGTTTCAAATTCAAGGCTACAGTGACGAAGATACCTTCTGTATCGGAGACCTTGATGGTTGCGATGTGATTCTTGGCATGCCCTGGAATCATAGAATAGATTCAACCATCTTCTCTCAGAAAAAGAAGGTAGAACTCACCAACAAAGGCAAGAAGTACGAGATCCAAGCTGGAGTTTGTGGAGACACCATACATATGGTAAGCCATATGCAAGTCTCTAGAGCAATTAAGGATTGTGTTCAATGTTGTCTGCTTTATGTCACTGATGTAAAAGATAATATGAATGCTGAAAACCAAGAGCAACTTCAGCTCTTGGAAAAGTATAAAGATTGTTTTTTGGAAGATCTTCCTTATCAGCTTCCCCCAGAAAGGCCAGAAGACCATCATATTGATATTATCCCGGGCAGTTCTCCTCCTAATATAGCACCATACCGTGTGAGCCGTCCTCAACAAGAAGAAATCAGAAAGCAAGTCGAAGACCTACTCAACTGTGGGCTAATTAGGCCAAGTAGCTCACCATTTTGTTCACCGGTTCTTCTTGTTCAAAAGAAAGATGGCACATTCAGGATGTGCATTGATTATCGAGCCCTCAACAAAATCACCGTGAAGAATCGGTTTCCTATTCCCAGAATTGACGACATTTTGGATCGTCTAGGAGGCTCAAAGGTTTTCAGCCGCATTGATTTAAAGAGTGGTTATCATCAAATTAGGGTAATACCACAAGATGTACACAAAATTGCTTTCCGCACTTCATACGGTCTTTATGAATTCTTGGTGGTTCCTTTCGGATTAACCAATGCACCAGCCACCTTTAATCGAATGATGGAGCGCATCTTTAGAGAGCATCGACAATATGTCGGTACTTTCTTTGATGATATTCTTGTCTTTAGCAAGAATGAAGAGGAGCATCATCAACACTTGGAAATTGTTCTACAATTACTACAACAAAATCAACTCTTGGTAAATGGTAAAAAGAGTGAATTTTTCATGCATAAAATAAATTACCTTGGGCATGTCATCTCTTTTGAAGGGATTCAGATGGATCCTGAAAAGATCAGGATAATCCAAGAATGGCCTCATCTTCGTGATGTACATGAGGTGCGATCGTTTCTTGGCTTATGTTCTTATTACCGCCGCTTCATCAAGCATTTTGCACATATGGCTTCTCCACTTCATGACCTTACAAAGAAGAAGATCTCTTTCCAATGGAAGGAAAAAGAGAAGGCAGCCTTCACAAGGCTGAAAACAGCTCTTACTTCTGGACCTGTTCTTATCATTCCAGATCTGGTAAAACCATTTGTGGTGGAAGCAGATGCTTGCGGTGATTGTATTGGTGCAGTGCTAAATCAAGAAGGCCATGCCGTAGCCTTTGAAAGCCGCCGTCTAAATGATGTGGAGAAAAGGTATGACATTTATGAAAAGGAGCTCTTAGCAGTGGTTCATGCTTTAAAGATATGGAAACATTATCTTTTAGGCAATGAATTCCTTATTAAAACCGATCATCAAAGCTTGAAGTATTTCAAGACTCAAAAGCATTTGCAGGAGAAACATGCAAGATGGGAAAATTTCTTGTCTATGTTTCATTTTCAAATTATGTACACTCCAGGGAAACAAAATGTAGTTGCTGATGCACTTTCTAGAGTGCCTCGCATTGCAACTATTACAATGGCTCATCATGAAGATTTTCAAACGATGAAGAATACTTATGATGAAGATACTGATTTTGCAGCAATTTGGTCAAATTTACAGCAAGGAGGTTCTCATCCAGATTATTCCATCAAAGATGGTTACCTTCTCATGAACAATCGCCTTTGTGTCACTCTTCCTGTTCGACAAAAGGTGCTTAAAGAAAGTCATGAACCCCCTTATGCAGGGCATAGAGGGAGGGCAGCCACTCTAAGTGCAATTGAGCGCTACTTTTATTGGCCAACATTACGAAAAGATACACATAACTTCATTGAGGCTTGTCTGGTATGCCAAAAATCCAAATATGATAGGCAGAAGATTCCAGGATTGTTGCAACCTCTTCCAGTGCCCAAAGATCTATGGGAATCTATCACAATGGATTTCATCTCAGGTATTCCAAGAACACCTCAAGGTCATGATATGATTTGGGTCATAATTGATAGATTCAGCAAACAATCACATTTTATTCCATGTCATAAAACATTGAAATCCGCACAAGCTGCAAGACTTTTCATTCAACATATCTTCAGATTACATGGTATGCCTTCTGAGATCATTTCAGATAGAGACTCCAAATTCACAAGTAACTTTTGGCGTGCTTTATTTGAGAATTTGGGAACCACTTTAAAGTTCTCCTCAGCTTTTCATCCTCAAACTGACGGCCAAACAGAGGTGATGAATCTCACTCTTTTGGATATGTTGAAAGCTTATGTTAGTGAACATAAGTCACAATGGGAGAAATATCTTCCATTATTGGAGTTTGCTTACAACAATACAGTGCACTCATCCACAGGGAAAGCTCCAAATGAAATAGTACAGGGTAAAGTGATTCCTCCTCCAATTATTCGCACTAAAGATAAGATTTTTGCTGCTGATGAGTTTGCTTCAGATTTAAAAACAACAATGGATCAAGTTCGAGCCACTATCAAAGTTGCGCAAGAGCGACAAAAGAAGCAAGCAGATAAACGAAGAAGACCTTTGGCTTTTGAAAAATGTCAATATGTCTTGCTAAAGTTTGATAAAAGCAGGCTCAAACAAGGTTCTGGTCAAAATTCATCTTTTCCAAAGCTCTCCAGTAGATACTTTGGACCCTTCAAAGTGATTGAGAAAATAAATGAAGTTTCTTATCGACTTGAGCTTCCTACTCATTGGAAAATACACAATGCTTTTCATGTAAGTTTGCTAAAACCTTACATAGGACCAGAACCAAAGGAACCCATTACTGAAGATCCCCCAGAAGTTGAAGAAACAGAGCAACTCTTGGAACCTGAAAAGATTTTGTTTCTCAAGGATCGAACCACGAGAAGTGGCCTTGTGACACGAAAATTCTTGCTAAAATTCAAGAATCTACCCACCACAGATGCACAGTGGGTAGATGAAAAATTCATGAAGGATTACCCAAATATTCTACAACAATATCAAGAAGATTTTCAGCTGAGGACAGCTGAATAAAAGCCAGAGGGTTGTCACAACTCTATAGAAACAGAATTTGTATCCTTTTTCATTAATTTATCTATATAATGATTTATTAAATTTATTTCCTTTGCACTAATTAGATATAAAGAAAAGTGCATTGGAGCTGGCCACTGATGAGTGGTCACAGGTTATGGTGGACCCACACGGTGGGTTAGAGAAAAGATAGTTCACACTTCCACCTATATGACCCGATTGGGCGCCTGTGACTAGAACTCGCACATATCAGGGTTAGACTCGCACACAGAAAGGATTGATGCCTTGAAGTGTGGGCTAGATCCACCAGAACAGACAGTTACAATCAACAAGATGGCATGATCATGAAATGCTTGTATAATGTGCATGTGTGGGCTGAAAGCTTGAAATGCACATTTCTTTGCATAGGAAAGTCACATGAAGATTCGGATACCATTTTTGCGATGTACACGGAAAAAGCTTTCATATGATACCCATATTGGGGGGGTCCCTAAATTCTAGGAGATCCCTAAATTTTAGGAGGTCCCTAAATTTTAGGAGCCTCGAATTAGCCTAAAAATGCTAGTCCTAAAAAATAGGGATGTCATTCTAAAAATAGTAAGTTCTGTACTCTGACTGTGCTTACTAAATTTGGTTGTTTCTATTCTTGACAGTATTCAACCCAAAAAGGAAGGCCATAAAGAAGAGACAAGTGTCAAGACACTTGTCACACAAGTTTCCAAGTGTCCCACCACTTGTCACATCTCATGACATGTGGCTGGACACTTGTCTTGTGCTACTCCACTTTCCCCTTTTGTACTAGCTCTCCCCTCTCCTATAAATAAGAGCTCGTTTTTCTTCATTGGGCATCATTTTTCTTTGCTATAAACTCATGTTCAGCACCCACAGATAGCCAGAAACTGGCCCCATCCATCCCCATTATCATCCCCCACTTCTCCATTATCAAATTCCTCCATATTCCCTCTTCTATCACTGTTGTTTTACAAGACAGCAAGCCTGTAAATTCATTACAGCACCTCCTTCTTGAGCTCTTTCTTCCATTTTAGCTACAAGAAGCAAGCTCTATCCCTGTACTGCTGATCAACGATGGAGAAAGGCTGAATTCCCCTTTTTCTTCTCTCATACTGTAAAGAAATCAGTTCTTATCATTGCATAATAGATAATGCATGTGTGTTTGTACATCTTTGCATGATCTTGTGAGAGTGAGAATTACTTCTTCTCACTCTCAGGTTGATTGTAATTGAGCTCTTCCCTAAGGGACTTGGGTTGAGCAGAAATACATTCCTTCGGGGGGGGTTGCCCATCTTCAACCCTCAATCTTGTCTCCATTACTTTTACATTTTTATGGCTGTAATTTTGTGAGTAATTTTCATTTTCAGCTTTAAGTGTTCATTCTCTTTTATATTAAATCTCGAAAACAAGCAAATATCATAATTGTTAAGCATACTACGTTGTTCGGGGCGTTTACAGTGGTATCAGAGCTTTGGCTCGGTCCTCACCCCCAACACTGGTAGTGCTTACAACTATAAGTTTGTTTGTTTTCAGTCCTTGCATTGAGTGCGTGAGCTTTTTTTTTTTTTTCTTTAGTCTCAATGGATCAATCGAGTGCTATCCTTCAAGCCATTCAAAGTCTTAGAGAGGAGAATCAGCAAATTGGTGAGCAACTTCTCAAACTAGAAAAAGTTGAGAATCCCAAAGAATTCAAGGAAAGAAGCCCATCTACTTCAAGGAGACAAAGCCATACCAATGAAAGGAGCCGATCAAGAAGTCCAACTACTTCTAAGAGGCAGTCCCATTCTACTTCAAGACAAAGAAAGAGATCGCGTCGAAGCTCATCCTCTTCTTCAAAGTCATCTGGCGCCTATTCTGATGGATCCTCTTCTAGTAATGAAGAGTCACACCCTTCTCGTGGAAGACCTCATCATCGTCAAAGGCGTCGATATTCTTCACCCTCGTCTCCATCTTCATCCCCATCAAGCACTTCATCATCTTCAACCTCAATATCCGAGCATGGACGAAGGCATAAGAAGAAGAAGAAGACTAAGTCACTATCTCAACTTGAAAAGAAGATCAAGTTCAGTATGTATGATGGTTCCCGAAATCCTGATCTTCTTCTGAAGTTTATTCGTCAATTTCAAATTTTGTATGGTCGTGACAAGTATAAAGAAAAAGAAAAGATTAAGTTTGCAGCTTTACATTTAACCGACTTAGCCCATACGTGGTGGACGGGGTTGGAATATGATCATGCTGCCCCAAAATCATGGCGGTCCTTTGTTCGCCTGATACAAAGCCAATTTCTTCCTGTTCATTTCAAAAGAGATGTAAAAATGGAATGGGATCGGCTTTGGCAAAGGAAAAATGAGTCACTTGGTGACTATACCAAGAGATTTTGGGAGCTACTTTTGAAGGTCCAACATTTCAAGAAGATCAGCAGTTCGGAAAAGCTTAGGAAGTTTCAAGGAGGTTTGCATTTTAAACTTCGTACTGCTCTTAATCATTATCATTGTTCTAGTCTCAGGGAACTCATTGACCATGCTGAGACATGGGAAATGGAGCACAATGGCAACAAATCATTCCAAAAGAATGATAATAAGAGAGTAGCTGATGATGAGGAGTATTCAGCCCCAAATGAAGAACAAAAACAGTGGCAAAAGCAGCCATCAAATCAAAAGAAAATGAAGCCCTATGCACCTCCTAATGCTCCTCAATTTCGCTCCAATCTATACCCACAAGCAAAGCAATTTTTCGAAGAAGAAAGCAACGCTTCATGAAAGAAGGGAAGTGCTTTAAATGTGGACAAACAGGCCACATAGCGAAGCAATGTCCAAACAAGGGACAAAGCAAGGTTTCTGACAACAAGCCTAAGTCGCCAGTGAAAATCAATGCTATCAGTGATGTAGTTGCAAACACAACTCACACTCCAGAGACGCGCAAATTATTAAAAGCTTGGGGACAATTGCAAGGTAAGCAAGCACTATTCTTGATAGATCTTGGGGCGAATGAAAATATTATTTCCTTGCAATTAGCTAAAGAGCTTGGATTAAAGAATGAAGAGATGGACACTCCAGTAGAAGTTCGCCAAGCTTTAAATGTTGATGAAGGTGACACAATGAAGACTGTGATACCCTACATTGGCAAGCTCAAGTTTCAAATTCAAGGCTACAGTGACGAAGATACCTTCTGTATCGGAGACCTTGATGGTTGCGATGTGATTCTTGGCATGCCCTGGAATCATAGAATAGATTCAACCATCTTCTCTCAGAAAAAGAAGGTAGAACTCACCAACAAAGGCAAGAAGTACGAGATCCAAGCTGGAGTTTGTGGAGACACCATACATATGGTAAGCCATATGCAAGTCTCTAGAGCAATTAAGGATTGTGTTCAATGTTGTCTGCTTTATGTCACTGATGTAAAAGATAATATGAATGCTGAAAACCAAGAGCAACTTCAGCTCTTGGAAAAGTATAAAGATTGTTTTTTGGAAGATCTTCCTTATCAGCTTCCCCCAGAAAGGCCAGAAGACCATCATATTGATATTATCCCGGGCAGTTCTCCTCCTAATATAGCACCATACCGTGTGAGCCGTCCTCAACAAGAAGAAATCAGAAAGCAAGTCGAAGACCTACTCAACTGTGGGCTAATTAGGCCAAGTAGCTCACCATTTTGTTCACCGGTTCTTCTTGTTCAAAAGAAAGATGGCACATTCAGGATGTGCATTGATTATCGAGCCCTCAACAAAATCACCGTGAAGAATCGGTTTCCTATTCCCAGAATTGACGACATTTTGGATCGTCTAGGAGGCTCAAAGGTTTTCAGCCGCATTGATTTAAAGAGTGGTTATCATCAAATTAGGGTAATACCACAAGATGTACACAAAACTGCTTTCCGCACTTCATACGGTCTTTATGAATTCTTGGTGGTTCCTTTCGGATTAACCAATGCACCAGCCACCTTTAATCGAATGATGGAGCGCATCTTTAGAGAGCATCGACAATATGTCGGTACTTTCTTTGATGATATTCTTGTCTTTAGCAAGAATGAAGAGGAGCATCATCAACACTTGGAAATTGTTCTACAATTACTACAACAAAATCAACTCTTGGTAAATGGTAAAAAGAGTGAATTTTTCATGCATAAAATAAATTACCTTGGGCATGTCATCTCTTTTGAAGGGATTCAGATGGATCCTGAAAAGATCAGGATAATCCAAGAATGGCCTCATCTTCGTGATGTACATGAGGTGCGATCGTTTCTTGGCTTATGTTCTTATTACCGCCGCTTCATCAAGCATTTTGCACATATGGCTTCTCCACTTCATGACCTTACAAAGAAGAAGATCTCTTTCCAATGGAAGGAAAAAGAGAAGGCAGCCTTCACAAGGCTGAAAACAGCTCTTACTTCTGGACCTGTTCTTATCATTCCAGATCTGGTTAAACCATTTGTGGTGGCATGCCGTAGCCTTTGAAAGCCGCCGTCTAAATGATGTGGAGAAAAGGTATGACATTTATGAAAAGGAGCTCTTAGCAGTGGTTCATGCTTTAAAGATATGGAAACATTATCTTTTAGGCAATGAATTCCTTATTAAAACCGATCATCAAAGCTTGAAGTATTTCAAGACTCAAAAGCATTTGCAGGAGAAACATGCAAGATGGGAAAATTTCTTGTCTATGTTTCATTTTCAAATTATGTACACTCCAGGGAAACAAAATGTAGTTGCTGATGCACTTTCTAGAGTGCCTCGCATTGCAACTATTACAATGGCTCATCATGAAGATTTTCAAACGATGAAGAATACTTATGATGAAGATACTGATTTTGCAGCAATTTGGTCAAATTTACAGCAAGGAGGTTCTCATCCAGATTATTCCATCAAAGATGGTTACCTTCTCATGAACAATCGCCTTTGTGTCACTCTTCCTGTTCGACAAAAGGTGCTTAAAGAAAGTCATGAACCCCCTTATGCAGGGCATAGAGGGAGGGCAGCCACTCTAAGTGCAATTGAGCGCTACTTTTATTGGCCAACATTACGAAAAGATACACATAACTTCATTGAGGCTTGTCTGGTATGCCAAAAATCCAAATATGATAGGCAGAAGATTCCAGGATTGTTGCAACCTCTTCCAGTGCCCAAAGATCTATGGGAATCTATCACAATGGATTTCATCTCAGGTATTCCAAGAACACCTCAAGGTCATGATATGATTTGGGTCATAATTGATAGATTCAGCAAACAATCACATTTTATTCCATGTCATAAAACATTGAAATCCGCACAAGCTGCAAGACTTTTCATTCAACATATCTTCAGATTACATGGTATGCCTTCTGAGATCATTTCAGATAGAGACTCCAAATTCACAAGTAACTTTTGGCGTGCTTTATTTGAGAATTTGGGAACCACTTTAAAGTTCTCCTCAGCTTTTCATCCTCAAACTGACGGCCAAACAGAGGTGATGAATCTCACTCTTTTGGATATGTTGAAAGCTTATGTTAGTGAACATAAGTCACAATGGGAGAAATATCTTCCATTATTGGAGTTTGCTTACAACAATACAGTGCACTCATCCACAGGGAAAGCTCCAAATGAAATAGTACAGGGTAAAGTGATTCCTCCTCCAATTATTCGCACTAAAGATAAGATTTTTGCTGCTGATGAGTTTGCTTCAGATTTAAAAACAACAATGGATCAAGTTCGAGCCACTATCAAAGTTGCGCAAGAGCGACAAAAGAAGCAAGCAGATAAACGAAGAAGACCTTTGGCTTTTGAAAAATGTCAATATGTCTTGCTAAAGTTTGATAAAAGCAGGCTCAAACAAGGTTCTGGTCAAAATTCATCTTTTCCAAAGCTCTCCAGTAGATACTTTGGACCCTTCAAAGTGATTGAGAAAATAAATGAAGTTTCTTATCGACTTGAGCTTCCTACTCATTGGAAAATACACAATGCTTTTCATGTAAGTTTGCTAAAACCTTACATAGGACCAGAACCAAAGGAACCCATTACTGAAGATCCCCCAGAAGTTGAAGAAACAGAGCAACTCTTGGAACCTGAAAAGATTTTGTTTCTCAAGGATCGAACCACGAGAAGTGGCCTTGTGACACGAAAATTCTTGCTAAAATTCAAGAATCTACCCACCACAGATGCACAGTGGGTAGATGAAAAATTCATGAAGGATTACCCAAATATTCTACAACAATATCAAGAAGATTTTCAGCTGAGGACAGCTGAATAAAAGCCAGAGGGTTGTCACAACTCTATAGAAACAGAATTTGTATCCTTTTTCATTAATTTATCTATATAATGATTTATTAAATTTATTTCCTTTGCACTAATTAGATATAAAGAAAAGTGCATTGGAGTTGGCCACTGATGAGTGGTCACAGGTTATGGTGGACCCACACGGTGGGTTAGAGAAAAGATAGTTCACACTTCCACCTATATGACCCGATTGGGCGCCTGTGACTAGAACTCGCACATATCAGGGTTAGACTCGCACACAGAAAGGATTGATGCCTTGAAGTGTGGGCTAGATCCACCAGAACAGACAGTTACAATCAACAAGATGGCATGATCATGAAATGCTTGTATAATGTGCATGTGTGGGCTGAAAGCTTGAAATGCACATTTCTTTGCATAGGAAAGTCACATGAAGATTCGGATACCATTTTTGCGATGTACACGGAAAAAGCTTTCATATGATACCCATATTGGGGGGGTCCCTAAATTCTAGGAGATCCCTAAATTTTAGGAGGTCCCTAAATTTTAGGAGCCTCGAATTAGCCTAAAAATGCTAGTCCTAAAAAATAGGGATGTCATTCTAAAAATAGTAAGTTCTGTACTCTGACTGTGCTTACTAAATTTGGTTGTTTCTATTCTTGACAGTATTCAACCCAAAAAGGAAGGCCATAAAGAAGAGACAAGTGTCAAGACACTTGTCACACAAGTTTCCAAGTGTCCCACCACTTGTCACATCTCATGACATGTGGCTGGACACTTGTCTTGTGCTACTCCACTTTCCCCTTTTGTACTAGCTCTCCCCTCTCCTATAAATAAGAGCTCGTTTTTCTTCATTGGGCATCATTTTTCTTTGCTATAAACTCATGTTCAACACCCACAGATAGCCAGAAACTGGCCCCATCCATCCCCATTATCATCCCCCACTTCTCCATTATCAAATTCCTCCATATTCCCTCTTCTATCACTGTTGTTTTACAAGACAGCAAGCCTGTAAATTCATTACAGCACCTCCTTCTTGAGCTCTTTCTTCCATTTTAGCTACAAGAAGCAAGCTCTATCCCTGTACTGCTGATCAACGATGGAGAAAGGCTGAATTCCCCTTTTTCTTCTCTCATACTGTAAAGAAATCAGTTCTTATCATTGCATAATAGATAATGCATGTGTGTTTGTACATCTTTGCATGATCTTGTGAGAGTGAGAATTACTTCTTCTCACTCTCAGGTTGATTGTAATTGAGCTCTTCCCTAAGGGACTTGGGTTGAGCAGAAATACATTCCTTCGGGGGGGGTTGCCCATCTTCAACCCTCAATCTTGTCTCCATTACTTTTACATTTTTATGGCTGTAATTTTGTGAGTAATTTTCATTTTCAGCTTTAAGTGTTCATTCTCTTTTATATTAAATCTCGAAAACAAGCAAATATCATAATTGTTAAGCATACTACGTTGTTCGGGGCGTTTACAGTGGTATCAGAGCTTTGGCTCGGTCCTCACCCCCAACACTGGTAGTGCTTACAACTATAAGTTTGTTTGTTTTCAGTCCTTGCATTGAGTGCGTGAGCTTTTTTTTTTTTTTCTTTAGTCTCAATGGATCAATCGAGTGCTATCCTTCAAGCCATTCAAAGTCTTAGAGAGGAGAATCAGCAAATTGGTGAGCAACTTCTCAAACTAGAAAAAGTTGAGAATCCCAAAGAATTCAAGGAAAGAAGCCCATCTACTTCAAGGAGACAAAGCCATACCAATGAAAGGAGCCGATCAAGAAGTCCAACTACTTCTAAGAGGCAGTCCCATTCTACTTCAAGACAAAGAAAGAGATCGCGTCGAAGCTCATCCTCTTCTTCAAAGTCATCTGGCGCCTATTCTGATGGATCCTCTTCTAGTAATGAAGAGTCACACCCTTCTCGTGGAAGACCTCATCATCGTCAAAGGCGTCGATATTCTTCACCCTCGTCTCCATCTTCATCCCCATCAAGCACTTCATCATCTTCAACCTCAATATCCGAGCATGGACGAAGGCATAAGAAGAAGAAGAAGACTAAGTCACTATCTCAACTTGAAAAGAAGATCAAGTTCAGTATGTATGATGGTTCCCGAAATCCTGATCTTCTTCTGAAGTTTATTCGTCAATTTCAAATTTTGTATGGTCGTGACAAGTATAAAGAAAAAGAAAAGATTAAGTTTGCAGCTTTACATTTAACCGACTTAGCCCATACGTGGTGGACGGGGTTGGAATATGATCATGCTGCCCCAAAATCATGGCGGTCCTTTGTTCGCCTGATACAAAGCCAATTTCTTCCTGTTCATTTCAAAAGAGATGTAAAAATGGAATGGGATCGGCTTTGGCAAAGGAAAAATGAGTCACTTGGTGACTATACCAAGAGATTTTGGGAGCTACTTTTGAAGGTCCAACATTTCAAGAAGATCAGCAGTTCGGAAAAGCTTAGGAAGTTTCAAGGAGGTTTGCATTTTAAACTTCGTACTGCTCTTAATCATTATCATTGTTCTAGTCTCAGGGAACTCATTGACCATGCTGAGACATGGGAAATGGAGCACAATGGCAACAAATCATTCCAAAAGAATGATAATAAGAGAGTAGCTGATGATGAGGAGTATTCAGCCCCAAATGAAGAACAAAAACAGTGGCAAAAGCAGCCATCAAATCAAAAGAAAATGAAGCCCTATGCACCTCCTAATGCTCCTCAATTTCGCTCCAATCTATACCCACAAGCAAAGCAATTTTTCGAAGAAGAAAGCAACGCTTCATGAAAGAAGGGAAGTGCTTTAAATGTGGACAAACAGGCCACATAGCGAAGCAATGTCCAAACAAGGGACAAAGCAAGGTTTCTGACAACAAGCCTAAGTCGCCAGTGAAAATCAATGCTATCAGTGATGTAGTTGCAAACACAACTCACACTCCAGAGACGCGCAAATTATTAAAAGCTTGGGGACAATTGCAAGGTAAGCAAGCACTATTCTTGATAGATCTTGGGGCGAATGAAAATATTATTTCCTTGCAATTAGCTAAAGAGCTTGGATTAAAGAATGAAGAGATGGACACTCCAGTAGAAGTTCGCCAAGCTTTAAATGTTGATGAAGGTGACACAATGAAGACTGTGATACCCTACATTGGCAAGCTCAAGTTTCAAATTCAAGGCTACAGTGACGAAGATACCTTCTGTATCGGAGACCTTGATGGTTGCGATGTGATTCTTGGCATGCCCTGGAATCATAGAATAGATTCAACCATCTTCTCTCAGAAAAAGAAGGTAGAACTCACCAACAAAGGCAAGAAGTACGAGATCCAAGCTGGAGTTTGTGGAGACACCATACATATGGTAAGCCATATGCAAGTCTCTAGAGCAATTAAGGATTGTGTTCAATGTTGTCTGCTTTATGTCACTGATGTAAAAGATAATATGAATGCTGAAAACCAAGAGCAACTTCAGCTCTTGGAAAAGTATAAAGATTGTTTTTTGGAAGATCTTCCTTATCAGCTTCCCCCAGAAAGGCCAGAAGACCATCATATTGATATTATCCCGGGCAGTTCTCCTCCTAATATAGCACCATACCGTGTGAGCCGTCCTCAACAAGAAGAAATCAGAAAGCAAGTCGAAGACCTACTCAACTGTGGGCTAATTAGGCCAAGTAGCTCACCATTTTGTTCACCGGTTCTTCTTGTTCAAAAGAAAGATGGCACATTCAGGATGTGCATTGATTATCGAGCCCTCAACAAAATCACCGTGAAGAATCGGTTTCCTATTCCCAGAATTGACGACATTTTGGATCGTCTAGGAGGCTCAAAGGTTTTCAGCCGCATTGATTTAAAGAGTGGTTATCATCAAATTAGGGTAATACCACAAGATGTACACAAAACTGCTTTCCGCACTTCATACGGTCTTTATGAATTCTTGGTGGTTCCTTTCGGATTAACCAATGCACCAGCCACCTTTAATCGAATGATGGAGCGCATCTTTAGAGAGCATCGACAATATGTCGGTACTTTCTTTGATGATATTCTTGTCTTTAGCAAGAATGAAGAGGAGCATCATCAACACTTGGAAATTGTTCTACAATTACTACAACAAAATCAACTCTTGGTAAATGGTAAAAAGAGTGAATTTTTCATGCATAAAATAAATTACCTTGGGCATGTCATCTCTTTTGAAGGGATTCAGATGGATCCTGAAAAGATCAGGATAATCCAAGAATGGCCTCATCTTCGTGATGTACATGAGGTGCGATCGTTTCTTGGCTTATGTTCTTATTACCGCCGCTTCATCAAGCATTTTGCACATATGGCTTCTCCACTTCATGACCTTACAAAGAAGAAGATCTCTTTCCAATGGAAGGAAAAAGAGAAGGCAGCCTTCACAAGGCTGAAAACAGCTCTTACTTCTGGACCTGTTCTTATCATTCCAGATCTGGTAAAACCATTTGTGGTGGAAGCAGATGCTTGCGGTGATTGTATTGGTGCAGTGCTAAATCAAGAAGGCCATGCCGTAGCCTTTGAAAGCCGCCGTCTAAATGATGTGGAGAAAAGGTATGACATTTATGAAAAGGAGCTCTTAGCAGTGGTTCATGCTTTAAAGATATGGAAACATTATCTTTTAGGCAATGAATTCCTTATTAAAACCGATCATCAAAGCTTGAAGTATTTCAAGACTCAAAAGCATTTGCAGGAGAAACATGCAAGATGGGAAAATTTCTTGTCTATGTTTCATTTTCAAATTATGTACACTCCAGGGAAACAAAATGTAGTTGCTGATGCACTTTCTAGAGTGCCTCGCATTGCAACTATTACAATGGCTCATCATGAAGATTTTCAAACGATGAAGAATACTTATGATGAAGATACTGATTTTGCAGCAATTTGGTCAAATTTACAGCAAGGAGGTTCTCATCCAGATTATTCCATCAAAGATGGTTACCTTCTCATGAACAATCGCCTTTGTGTCACTCTTCCTGTTCGACAAAAGGTGCTTAAAGAAAGTCATGAACCCCCTTATGCAGGGCATAGAGGGAGGGCAGCCACTCTAAGTGCAATTGAGCGCTACTTTTATTGGCCAACATTACGAAAAGATACACATAACTTCATTGAGGCTTGTCTGGTATGCCAAAAATCCAAATATGATAGGCAGAAGATTCCAGGATTGTTGCAACCTCTTCCAGTGCCCAAAGATCTATGGGAATCTATCACAATGGATTTCATCTCAGGTATTCCAAGAACACCTCAAGGTCATGATATGATTTGGGTCATAATTGATAGATTCAGCAAACAATCACATTTTATTCCATGTCATAAAACATTGAAATCCGCACAAGCTGCAAGACTTTTCATTCAACATATCTTCAGATTACATGGTATGCCTTCTGAGATCATTTCAGATAGAGACTCCAAATTCACAAGTAACTTTTGGCGTGCTTTATTTGAGAATTTGGGAACCACTTTAAAGTTCTCCTCAGCTTTTCATCCTCAAACTGACGGCCAAACAGAGGTGATGAATCTCACTCTTTTGGATATGTTGAAAGCTTATGTTAGTGAACATAAGTCACAATGGGAGAAATATCTTCCATTATTGGAGTTTGCTTACAACAATACAGTGCACTCATCCACAGGGAAAGCTCCAAATGAAATAGTACAGGGTAAAGTGATTCCTCCTCCAATTATTCGCACTAAAGATAAGATTTTTGCTGCTGATGAGTTTGCTTCAGATTTAAAAACAACAATGGATCAAGTTCGAGCCACTATCAAAGTTGCGCAAGAGCGACAAAAGAAGCAAGCAGATAAACGAAGAAGACCTTTGGCTTTTGAAAAATGTCAATATGTCTTGCTAAAGTTTGATAAAAGCAGGCTCAAACAAGGTTCTGGTCAAAATTCATCTTTTCCAAAGCTCTCCAGTAGATACTTTGGACCCTTCAAAGTGATTGAGAAAATAAATGAAGTTTCTTATCGACTTGAGCTTCCTACTCATTGGAAAATACACAATGCTTTTCATGTAAGTTTGCTAAAACCTTACATAGGACCAGAACCAAAGGAACCCATTACTGAAGATCCCCCAGAAGTTGAAGAAACAGAGCAACTCTTGGAACCTGAAAAGATTTTGTTTCTCAAGGATCGAACCACGAGAAGTGGCCTTGTGACACGAAAATTCTTGCTAAAATTCAAGAATCTACCCACCACAGATGCACAGTGGGTAGATGAAAAATTCATGAAGGATTACCCAAATATTCTACAACAATATCAAGAAGATTTTCAGCTGAGGACAGCTGAATAAAAGCCAGAGGGCTGTCACAACTCTATAGAAACAGAATTTGTATCCTTTTTCATTAATTTATCTATATAATGATTTATTAAATTTATTTCCTTTGCACTAATTAGATATAAAGAAAAGTGCATTGGAGCTGGCCACTGATGAGTGGTCACAGGTTATGGTGGACCCACACGGTGGGTTAGAGAAAAGATAGTTCACACTTCCACCTATATGACCCGATTGGGCGCCTGTGACTAGAACTCGCGCATATCAGGGTTAGACTCGCACACAGAAAGGATTGATGCCTTGAAGTGTGGGCTAGATCCACCAGAACAGACAGTTACAATCAACAAGATGGCATGATCATGAAATGCTTGTATAATGTGCATGTGTGGGCTGAAAGCTTGAAATGCACATTTCTTTGCATAGGAAAGTCACATGAAGATTCGGATACCATTTTTGCGATGTACACGGAAAAAGCTTTCATATGATACCCATATTGGGGGAGTCCCTAAATTCTAGGAGATCCCTAAATTTTAGGAGCCTCGAATTAGCCTAAAAATGCTAGTCCTAAAAAATAGGGATGTCATTCTAAAAATAGTAAGTTCTGTACTCTGACTGTGCTTACTAAATTTGGTTGTTTCTATTCTTGACAGTATTCAACCCAAAAAGGAAGGCCATAAAGAAGAGACAAGTGTCAAGACACTTGTCACACAAGTTTCCAAGTGTCCCACCACTTGTCACATCTCATGACATGTGGCTGGACACTTGTCTTGTGCTACTCCACTTTCCCCTTTTGTACTAGCTCTCCCCTCTCCTATAAATAAGAGCTCGTTTTTCTTCATTGGGCATCATTTTTCTTTGCTATAAACTCATGTTCAGCACCCACAGATAGCCAGAATCTGGCCCCATCCATCCCCATTATCATCCCCCACTTCTCCATTATCAAATTCCTCCATATTCCCTCTTCTATCACTGTTGTTTTACAAGACAGCAAGCGTGTAAATTCATTACAGCACCTCCTTCTTGAGCTCTTTCTTCCATTTTAGCTACAAGAAGCAAGCTCTATCCCTGTACTGCTGATCAACGATGGAGAAAGGCTGAATTCCCCTTTTTCTTCTCTCATACTGTAAAGAAATCAGTTCTTATCATTGCATAATAGATAATGCATGTGTGTTTGTACATCTTTGCATGATCTTGTGAGAGTGAGAATTACTTCTTCTCACTCTCAGGTTGATTGTAATTGAGCTCTTCCCTAAGGGACTTGGGTTGAGCAGAAATACATTCCTTCGGGGGGGGTTGCCCATCTTCAACCCTCAATCTTGTCTCCATTACTTTTACATTTTTATGGCTGTAATTTTGTGAGTAATTTTCATTTTCAGCTTTAAGTGTTCATTCTCTTTTATATTAAATCTCGAAAACAAGCAAATATCATAATTGTTAAGCATACTACGTTGTTCGGGGCGTTTACAGTGGTATCAGAGCTTTGGCTCGGTCCTCACCCCCAACACTGGTAGTGCTTACAACTATAAGTTTGTTTGTTTTCAGTCCTTGCATTGAGTGCGTGAGCTTTTTTTTTTTTTCTTTAGTCTCAATGGATCAATCGAGTGCTATCCTTCAAGCCATTCAAAGTCTTAGAGAGGAGAATCAGCAAATTGGTGAGCAACTTCTCAAACTAGAAAAAGTTGAGAATCCCAAAGAATTCAAGGAAAGAAGCCCATCTACTTCAAGGAGACAAAGCCATACCAATGAAAGGAGCCGATCAAGAAGTCCAACTACTTCTAAGAGGCAGTCCCATTCTACTTCAAGACAAAGAAAGAGATCGCGTCGAAGCTCATCCTCTTCTTCAAAGTCATCTGGCGCCTATTCTGATGGATCCTCTTCTAGTAATGAAGAGTCACACCCTTCTCGTGGAAGACCTCATCATCGTCAAAGGCGTCGATATTCTTCACCCTCGTCTCCATCTTCATCCCCATCAAGCACTTCATCATCTTCAACCTCAATATCCGAGCATGGACGAAGGCATAAGAAGAAGAAGAAGACTAAGTCACTATCTCAACTTGAAAAGAAGATCAAGTTCAGTATGTATGATGGTTCCCGAAATCCTGATCTTCTTCTGAAGTTTATTCGTCAATTTCAAATTTTGTATGGTCGTGACAAGTATAAAGAAAAAGAAAAGATTAAGTTTGCAGCTTTACATTTAACCGACTTAGCCCATACGTGGTGGACGGGGTTGGAATATGATCATGCTGCCCCAAAATCATGGCGGTCCTTTGTTCGCCTGATACAAAGCCAATTTCTTCCTGTTCATTTCAAAAGAGATGTAAAAATGGAATGGGATCGGCTTTGGCAAAGGAAAAATGAGTCACTTGGTGACTATACCAAGAGATTTTGGGAGCTACTTTTGAAGGTCCAACATTTCAAGAAGATCAGCAGTTCGGAAAAGCTTAGGAAGTTTCAAGGAGGTTTGCATTTTAAACTTCGTACTGCTCTTAATCATTATCATTGTTCTAGTCTCAGGGAACTCATTGACCATGCTGAGACATGGGAAATGGAGCACAATGGCAACAAATCATTCCAAAAGAATGATAATAAGAGAGTAGCTGATGATGAGGAGTATTCAGCCCCAAATGAAGAACAAAAACAGTGGCAAAAGCAGCCATCAAATCAAAAGAAAATGAAGCCCTATGCACCTCCTAATGCTCCTCAATTTCGCTCCAATCTATACCCACAAGCAAAGCAATTTTTCGAAGAAGAAAGCAACGCTTCATGAAAGAAGGGAAGTGCTTTAAATGTGGACAAACAGGCCACATAGCGAAGCAATGTCCAAACAAGGGACAAAGCAAGGTTTCTGACAACAAGCCTAAGTCGCCAGTGAAAATCAATGCTATCAGTGATGTAGTTGCAAACACAACTCACACTCCAGAGACGCGCAAATTATTAAAAGCTTGGGGACAATTGCAAGGTAAGCAAGCACTATTCTTGATAGATCTTGGGGCGAATGAAAATATTATTTCCTTGCAATTAGCTAAAGAGCTTGGATTAAAGAATGAAGAGATGGACACTCCAGTAGAAGTTCGCCAAGCTTTAAATGTTGATGAAGGTGACACAATGAAGACTGTGATACCCTACATTGGCAAGCTCAAGTTTCAAATTCAAGGCTACAGTGACGAAGATACCTTCTGTATCGGAGACCTTGATGGTTGCGATGTGATTCTTGGCATGCCCTGGAATCATAGAATAGATTCAACCATCTTCTCTCAGAAAAAGAAGGTAGAACTCACCAACAAAGGCAAGAAGTACGAGATCCAAGCTGGAGTTTGTGGAGACACCATACATATGGTAAGCCATATGCAAGTCTCTAGAGCAATTAAGGATTGTGTTCAATGTTGTCTGCTTTATGTCACTGATGTAAAAGATAATATGAATGCTGAAAACCAAGAGCAACTTCAGCTCTTGGAAAAGTATAAAGATTGTTTTTTGGAAGATCTTCCTTATCAGCTTCCCCCAGAAAGGCCAGAAGACCATCATATTGATATTATCCCGGGCAGTTCTCCTCCTAATATAGCACCATACCGTGTGAGCCGTCCTCAACAAGAAGAAATCAGAAAGCAAGTCGAAGACCTACTCAACTGTGGGCTAATTAGGCCAAGTAGCTCACCATTTTGTTCACCGGTTCTTCTTGTTCAAAAGAAAGATGGCACATTCAGGATGTGCATTGATTATCGAGCCCTCAACAAAATCACCGTGAAGAATCGGTTTCCTATTCCCAGAATTGACGACATTTTGGATCGTCTAGGAGGCTCAAAGGTTTTCAGCCGCATTGATTTAAAGAGTGGTTATCATCAAATTAGGGTAATACCACAAGATGTACACAAAACTGCTTTCCGCACTTCATACGGTCTTTATGAATTCTTGGTGGTTCCTTTCGGATTAACCAATGCACCAGCCACCTTTAATCGAATGATGGAGCGCATCTTTAGAGAGCATCGACAATATGTCGGTACTTTCTTTGATGATATTCTTGTCTTTAGCAAGAATGAAGAGGAGCATCATCAACACTTGGAAATTGTTCTACAATTACTACAACAAAATCAACTCTTGGTAAATGGTAAAAAGAGTGAATTTTTCATGCATAAAATAAATTACCTTGGGCATGTCATCTCTTTTGAAGGGATTCAGATGGATCCTGAAAAGATCAGGATAATCCAAGAATGGCCTCATCTTCGTGATGTACATGAGGTGCGATCGTTTCTTGGCTTATGTTCTTATTACCGCCGCTTCATCAAGCATTTTGCACATATGGCTTCTCCACTTCATGACCTTACAAAGAAGAAGATCTCTTTCCAATGGAAGGAAAAAGAGAAGGCAGCCTTCACAAGGCTGAAAACAGCTCTTACTTCTGGACCTGTTCTTATCATTCCAGATCTGGTTAAACCATTTGTGGTGGAAGCAGATGCTTGCGGTGATTGTATTGGTGCAATGCTAAATCAAGAAGGCCATGCCGTAGCCTTTGAAAGCCGCCGTCTAAATGATGTGGAGAAAAGGTATGACATTTATGAAAAGGAGCTCTTAGCAGTGGTTCATGCTTTAAAGATATGGAAACATTATCTTTTAGGCAATGAATTCCTTATTAAAACCGATCATCAAAGCTTGAAGTATTTCAAGACTCAAAAGCATTTGCAGGAGAAACATGCAAGATGGGAAAATTTCTTGTCTATGTTTCATTTTCAAATTATGTACACTCCAGGGAAACAAAATGTAGTTGCTGATGCACTTTCTAGAGTGCCTCGCATTGCAACTATTACAATGGCTCATCATGAAGATTTTCAAACGATGAAGAATACTTATGATGAAGATACTGATTTTGCAGCAATTTGGTCAAATTTACAGCAAGGAGGTTCTCATCCAGATTATTCCATCAAAGATGGTTACCTTCTCATGAACAATCGCCTTTGTGTCACTCTTCCTGTTCGACAAAAGGTGCTTAAAGAAAGTCATGAACCCCCTTATGCAGGGCATAGAGGGAGGGCAGCCACTCTAAGTGCAATTGAGCGCTACTTTTATTGGCCAACATTACGAAAAGATACACATAACTTCATTGAGGCTTGTCTGGTATGCCAAAAATCCAAATATGATAGGCAGAAGATTCCAGGATTGTTGCAACCTCTTCCAGTGCCCAAAGATCTATGGGAATCTATCACAATGGATTTCATCTCAGGTATTCCAAGAACACCTCAAGGTCATGATATGATTTGGGTCATAATTGATAGATTCAGCAAACAATCACATTTTATTCCATGTCATAAAACATTGAAATCCGCACAAGCTGCAAGACTTTTCATTCAACATATCTTCAGATTACATGGTATGCCTTCTGAGATCATTTCAGATAGAGACTCCAAATTCACAAGTAACTTTTGGCGTGCTTTATTTGAGAATTTGGAAACCACTTTAAAGTTCTCCTCAGCTTTTCATCCTCAAACTGACGGCCAAACAGAGGTGATGAATCTCACTCTTTTGGATATGTTGAAAGCTTATGTTAGTGAACATAAGTCACAATGGGAGAAATATCTTCCATTATTGGAGTTTGCTTACAACAATACAGTGCACTCATCCACAGGGAAAGCTCCAAATGAAATAGTACAGGGTAAAGTGATTCCTCCTCCAATTATTCGCACTAAAGATAAGATTTTTGCTGCTGATGAGTTTGCTTCAGATTTAAAAACAACAATGGATCAAGTTCGAGCCACTATCAAAGTTGCGCAAGAGCGACAAAAGAAGCAAGCAGATAAACGAAGAAGACCTTTGGCTTTTGAAAAATGTCAATATGTCTTGCTAAAGTTTGATAAAAGCAGGCTCAAACAAGGTTCTGGTCAAAATTCATCTTTTCCAAAGCTCTCCAGTAGATACTTTGGACCCTTCAAAGTGATTGAGAAAATAAATGAAGTTTCTTATCGACTTGAGCTTCCTACTCATTGGAAAATACACAATGCTTTTCATGTAAGTTTGCTAAAACCTTACATAGGACCAGAACCAAAGGAACCCATTACTGAAGATCCCCCAGAAGTTGAAGAAACAGAGCAACTCTTGGAACCTGAAAAGATTTTGTTTCTCAAGGATCGAACCACGAGAAGTGGCCTTGTGACACGAAAATTCTTGCTAAAATTCAAGAATCTACCCACCACAGATGCACAGTGGGTAGATGAAAAATTCATGAAGGATTACCCAAATATTCTACAACAATATCAAGAAGATTTTCAGCTGAGGACAGCTGAATAAAAGCCAGAGGGCTGTCACAACTCTATAGAAACAGAATTTGTATCCTTTTTCATTAATTTATCTATATAATGATTTATTAAATTTATTTCCTTTGCACTAATTAGATATAAAGAAAAGTGCATTGGAGCTGGCCACTGATGAGTGGTCACAGGTTATGGTGGACCCACACGGTGGGTTAGAGAAAAGATAGTTCACACTTCCACCTATATGACCCGATTGGGCGCCTGTGACTCGAACTCGCGCATATCAGGGTTAGACTCGCACACAGAAAGGATTGATGCCTTGAAGTGTGGGCTAGATCCACCAGAACAGACAGTTACAATCAACAAGATGGCATGATCATGAAATGCTTGTATAATGTGCATGTGTGGGCTGAAAGCTTGAAATGCACATTTCTTTGCATAGGAAAGTCACATGAAGATTCGGATACCATTTTTGCGATGTACACGGAAAAAGCTTTCATATGATACCCATATTGGGGGGGTCCCTAAATTCTAGGAGATCCCTAAATTTTAGGAGGTCCCTAAATTTTAGGATCCTCGAATTAGCCTAAAAATGCTAGTCCTAAAAAATAGGGATGTCATTCTAAAAATAGTAAGTTCTGTACTCTGACTGTGCTTACTAAATTTGGTTGTTTCTATTCTTGACAGTATTCAACCCAAAAAGGAAGGCCATAAAGAAGAGACAAGTGTCAAGACACTTGTCACACAAGTTTCCAAGTGTCCCACCACTTGTCACATCTCATGACATGTGGCTGGACACTTGTCTTGTGCTACTCCACTTTCCCCTTTTGTACTAGCTCTCCCCTCTCCTATAAATAAGAGCTCGTTTTTCTTCATTGGGCATCATTTTTCTTTGCTGTAAACTCATGTACAGCACCCACAGATAGCCAGAAACTGGCCCCATCCATCCCCATCATCATCCCCCACTTCTCCATTATCAAATTCCTCCATATTCCCTCTTCTATCACTGTTGTTTTACAAGACAGCAAGCCTGTAAATTCATTACAGCACCTCCTTCTTGAGCTCTTTCTTCCATTTTAGCTACAAGAAGCAAGCTCTATCCCTGTACTGCTGATCAACGATGGAGAAAGGCTGAATTCCCCTTTTTCTTCTCTCATACTGTAAAGAAATCAGTTCTTATCATTGCATAATAGATAATGCATGTGTGTTTGTACATCTTTGCATGATCTTGTGAGAGTGAGAATTACTTCTTCTCACTCTCAGGTTGATTGTAACTGAGCTCTTCCCTAAGGGACTTGGGTTGAGCAGAAGTACATTCCTTCGGGGGGGGTTGCCCATCTTCAACCCTCAATCTTGTCTCCATTACTTTTACATTTTTATGGCTGTAATTTTGTGAGTAATTTTCATTTTCAGCTTTAAGTGTTCATTCTCTTTTATATTAAATCTCGAAAACAAGCAAATATCATAATTGTTAAGCATACTACGTTGTTCGGGGCGTTTACATACTTTGAGAAGATTCTCCTGATCTCAATCTGCATGTCCATGGCGGAGAATGTGAACCACTGCTAGAGGACGCTCCAGGTCCACTAATATTTTGTGACTGCTACTGTGAATTCTATGCAGCATTACCATTTTGTGCATCTACATCATCAATCACATTTACTGGTTTATACCAGCTACTCATCTCATCAAAAACAACATCTCTGCTCATTGTAAACTTACGAGTAGAAGGGTTATAGCATCTATACCCTTTTTGCTCTGCAAAGAGTAACCAATAAAGATGCACTTCTCAGCTTTTGGATCCAACTTGGATCTCAACTCATATGGCACATGTACATAGGCAATGCAACCAAAAAATTTCAAATGAGAAATATCTGGTTTCCTACCAGTATACCTCTCCTCTGGAGTCATTCCATGTATTGCTGCAGTGGGAGTCATGTTCATTATGTAGACTGTTGTAGCAACTGCTTCAGCCCAATAAAAATCTGGCAAGTCTTTTTCATTGAGCATGGCACGAGGTACCTCTCCAATATGCCTGTTTTTCCTTTCTGCAATTCCATTTTGTTGTGGGGTATGACTGCATGAATATTGCTGCTTTATGCCATGCTCCTATAGGAACCTTGCAAACTCATTTGAGAGGTACTCTCCCCCTCCATCTGACCTTAGGCATTTTATCTGCATGCCTGTTTCTTTTTCAACCATAGCTTTAAGAGTTTTGAAGTGCCCAAAAACTTCACTTTTCTTTTTCATAAAATACACCCAAACTTTTCTGCTATAGTCATCAATAAAAGTGACAAAATAATGACAGCCTCCAAGAGATGCAGCTTTAGTAGTCCACACATCAGAGTGGATTAATTCCAATGGCTTCTCACTCTCTTGAACATGTCTAGGAAATGGTTTCCTTGCCTGTTTTCCAAACTGACAGGCTTCACATACCTTATGCATTTCTGCAACCTTGAATTTGGGCAATCCTGCAACAATATTTTGGGCCTGCATTGATTTAAGTCGTTGTACATTAACATGAGCAATGCGTTTATGCCAGATATCAATATCTGCAACTACACCGGTCCCATGTGCAAACATTGCTGCACTCAATTCAGGCATGTCTGCATCCAACGTAAACATTCTGCCCTTCTTCTTTCCTTTTACTATCAAGCGACCTTTATTTTTCATATCCTCAACAAAGCATCCATGAGGATTAAATCTGACCTGCAAGCCCTGCTCAACCATTTGACCAACAGAAACTAGATTCTTGGTGATATTTGGGACATGAAATACATCGGACAGGTATTTCTTTTTCCCATCCTGCATAGACAAAGGAATTTTTCCAATCTGCACAATAGAATGTGCAGTATCATCACCAGTCTCCACAAATCCTGGTTTTTCCATTTTCCTTGCATCCTCCATCCATTCTGCATGACCTATCATGTGGTTTGATGCACCTGAGTCAACATACCATACATCATTGCTTTCTTCTGCACTTGTCACAAAATTGTTCATGTACTGCACCATAAACAAATGCTCATTTCTGTCATCACCCTGTCTACTAGAAGATGCATAATTCCCTTGTTGCAGTTTTCCATTCATGATGTCATTCTGCTTTTTATAGCAGTCTTTAGCCATATGACCCATTTTACCACAGTAGTAGCATTCAACATTACTGTTTGCATTTTGGCCTCTTTGCCATCCACCACGACCTCTTTGGCTCCCCCTGCCTCTAGAATTACCACGTCCTCCTCCATAGGACTGGTTTTCTTGAGTTTGCTGCATATTCTGATTTCTACCATGGCCTCCATATCGGCCTCCTCTACCTCTGCCTCTACCTCTTCCAACATTTGAGTAGAAGACAGCTTCTTTTGAAGTTCCTCCTGAAGAAGATACACCACCATTTCTCTGCTCCTCAGAAATTAGAAGAGCAATCAACTCCTCAAAATCAGGAAATCTTTCACAGACGGAAATGGATATTCGGAACTGTACATAGTCCTTTCCTAGACCATTCAAGGTCACTGAGACTAAATCATCATCTTCCACTGGCGACCCAATGGAAGCAAGTGCATCTGCAATCTTCTTCACCTTCATGTGGTAGTCATTGATGCTCATACTTTCTCTTTGCACATTGTGCAACTCTTGCTTGAGTTGCATTTTCCTGGCTTGCGTATTTGTGCTATACATTTTTGACAAAGTATCCCATGCCTCCTTTGGCGTACTTGCATCTTGAATATGCACAATCATAGAGTCTGAAATGCTGATAGACAGCCAGTACATAACTTTCTTGGCTCTCTCATGCCTGCATTTGTTGTTGATTGGGAACATCAGGAAGAACTGGTTCTTCTTCATTTCTTGCAACAAATTCCCAATATCCTTTTCCCATAAGGAAATTCGTCATTCTAAACTTCCATGCTTGGAAGTTGTTCTTGTCAAGCTTTTCAGTGACAATCTGTGAGAGAGAATCAGACGCCATTACAGAACACTGCAAAAAATTATGTCACTGCAAAGAACACAGCTTCAGCCTCACAAAGGCAAATCTGCAAAACTGACGAGAGTGGTATTTGACCACACAGTCACTTCCTAGTGACGATTTTGCATCAACAGGCAATAGGGATGATTCTATAACTCCCAATGTCTTTGCATACAAGCATACGATGCAATTTCTACAGTAACTTTTCACTGACTTGTAGAACAGTGGCTGCACAGCATAAAACTGGGCCTTTTCCTGAGTGTGTGCAGAAAACTTCCGCCTCCAAAGCAGGCCCCGAAATGGCCTCAAATCAAAAAAACAAGGTCGCCAAGGGCTAAAGCCATCTCCCGCAGCATATACTGCCCTCTTGCTTCACCGCGAAGGGCGTCTCAACCTGAGACAATGCACTCCTGCACTTTCCGGTTGTGCTACCTGCAGAGATTTGCTCCCAAAACAAAAAATGAAAGCAACACTGCTCCTCTTACCAGAACACCGCGAGCTTGGCTTGCTTTCTTGAGCTCCTTACCACGAACAAGGCTCTGATACCATGTCAAGATTGTGGGAGAGAAGGAAGGAGTCTCACTTGTAGCTTTCTTACTTGCACAATGGGGGAATACACACAAGGGTGGAGGTTGAAAACAGTTTTCCTCTTCTTAGTTGTGTAAGCCAAAAGAAGTCTCATACAAAGAAATAGAAGAACCCTATATATGGGTCTCAAACCAAACTCAACTAACTAAGGTGGCATACTAACTGAGCCACGAACTAGAGTAGATAAGGATAGCTGTCATGTAGCTATTATTCATGGGCGGTGTACCAACCGCGTCTGCAACTGACAAGTCGGTGACATAAATACACAACGGTCACCCTGGCGTATCACGAGTGGAGCTCGATATCTCAACAATTTAAACTTGCTCATTCTCTATCACAGTATTTTCCATAACACAAAATATATTAATAAATTTCCATGCTAGTTTGTGTTTCAAAATCCCTTGAGTGGCAAATAGCATACCTTCCTTCCCACACCTACATGTTTAAAATATTGACACAGAGAGAGAGAGAGAGAGAGAGAGAGAGAGAGCTCTTGCAATACACATAGCAAAAACACACAAGATAGGAGGTTGAAATTCTTATTCTTCCTCTCCTTCTTCTTCATCACAACAATAACAATCTCGTAAAGATGAGAGGAAAATATAACATATCTAATAATGTATAAGTAGTCCAAAAATTTAAGATGTTAACTAGTTTGAGGTGGCTAGAGAACTATGCCATAGCTCAATAGATAGACTAACTAATATCCTAGATGTAAAGTATTTATGGAGGCACATGGTGAAAGCATACAAAGGTGGCCTAGAAAGTAATGTCCAAGGGATTGCTTTTTGGCACTTAAAAGTAGCCATTTAAAAGTACCTAAAATTTCAATGAGAATATCAATAGTTAAATTGAATAAAATATGCAACTAATAACTTAGACTTATCAAAAAGTTGTTTCTCCATTTAATTGAAATGGAGAAACAAGTCAAGCACATGTTTGCAAACTCATAGCTTGCAACATGCTAAGAAACCACATGTATGTGCGCACGCACGTGCACACAAGCCCACACACGCACACACACACGCTAAGAAACCACATGTATGTGCACATGCATGTGCACACACACACACACACACACACATGCACGTGCATACACACATGCACACACACACGCACATGCACACGCACACGCACACGCACACACACACACACACACACACACTCTCTCTCTCTCTCTCTCTCTCTCTCTCTCTCTCTCTCTCTCTCTCTCTCTCTCTCTCTCTCTCTCTCTCTCTCTCTCTCTCTCTCTCTCTCTCTCTCTCTCTCTCTCTCTCTCTCTCTCTCTCTCTCTCTCTCTCTCTCTCTCTAAGATCCCACATACTCTCTTTGAGAGTTTTCCAATACACACACATACTCTATGTGTGTATATGTATGTATATATGTGTATTCTCAAAGGCTTTTGTAGATGTAGTGTAATGAAGTAAGCATGGGGTGTTATTACTTGTTATCGCATTGGCATAAGTATAAAAGATGTGAGAGATTGTTGTATAGAGCATCATTGATCAAGAATACGAGTCTCTTTCATATTCTTCACCCTTCCTTGCATAACTTTTATGGCCATCCTTTCACTTTCTTTCTCTCTCTTCTTATTGTCTTTCTCTCTCCTTTTCACTCTCTTCTCCTATTTTCTATCTCCTATTAGGCCTTTCGCATATATGTGGTATCAAAGCTTTAGTCTTTGGTACATTTTTCCTATTTTTCTCTTGATGATCTATGGTAGCACATGTACAACAAGTACATGCCATAAATAGACTATTCCAATGACAAGAAGTCCCCAAATAGCAAATTAGCATTCTCGAAGATTTGACATGAGGTTTGGACTATTCGGTGGTATCAAGATCATTTTAGCATGTTGTCACTCTGTTCTAGACATTTTTGACAGCCATTTTGAAGAAAGGGGCATTATTGTAGTGAAAGAAGACTTAGTTAAAGTCACTTTTCAAAGAGTAGTCTTCTTTTTCAACTTTCCAAAACTCTTCTTAAGGTTTCATGGCAAACCTATGCTTGAAAATCCGTACTTCTTCAAGATCTTTATCTTCTATCTACAAAGAACAATAGGAGGACCTTCTTGGAATCATATAGAAAAGATTGAGCACCATTGTTAAGGCAAATGACTTAGGATCTAGGACAACTAGTTCAACATAGTGTAAAATGAAAGTTGAATGCTTTTAGGCAAAAATTGCAAGCAATCTTCAGTTTATTGACATGGTGAGAGTTGGAAATTTTGTAGCTAAGAAGATTCCATTTTCCTAGAAATGACCCCATTTATAATTAGACTAGCACTAATAGCCTCTACTAATTTTGTGAGATGAAGAAGAGCTCTTACAGTAATGCAAATTGACTAAATGGAATGAGAATCAATTCATGTCAAAGTCCTATGATTTTATATTAGCTAGTTCAACTATTGAGTGGCCAAGAAGAACTTCAATTAGTTAATTGAATGAAGATGCCCAGGCTTCACCAATATGGCTTGATCGGGCTTTATAAAACAAATATATGCTTTGACCTTGAAGTGTCTAGGCTTATCTTCTCCAACATTAGGCTTGATTACCTCTAAGATGAACTTTTTTTCTACATAGAGAAATCAGGCACTACTTTGCGCACCTCCTTGAGGAAGTTTTGTAGTTGTAGTAGCCAATTGAGTATATTTGACATCCTTGTTGAACCATGATCTCAATTTTTGAGCTTCTTTAATATTAGGATTGACTACTTTGCATTGTTGAAAGTGAGACACTCTGGAAGCCAAACTCTCATAGTCCTTTGACTTGAGCAGTATGAGTGAGACAAGAGGATAAACCCTTTGAGCTATTCCCATTCTTGTAGCAAGACATCAGGTAATTGGAAAAAGCATTGCTTGTCATTTGCAATCCAACTAGCCTCACTAACAAAATTAATTGCTTGTGGAAACTTAGCTTGCAATAGCTTGATCATTGCATCTTTGCTGACAATATCTATCCCCATACTAACAATATATGGAAATTATTTTGCTCTTTTCTCATCCAATCCTAAAATTTTGGCACCTATGAATGTTTGTAGCCCTTTTCTCATCCATTAGAAGTGCTATTGTAAAGTCTACATTTGTCTCTTTATCAACATGGATTAACTTTTGGTAGCCCAATGATATATGATATCTTACCAAGATAAGGAACATGACTTGCGATTCCTCAAAAAGCCATAGTACTAATGGATAGCATTTTCAACCTTTTTAGCAACAAGCTCTCCAAACTTGCACTTTATCAATTCATGATGTTCTAATGGAAGTTTAATTTTGACAACATAAAGTTGAAATTTCTCTAATGAGGATGACTTGCTATTAGCATGTATGACCTTCATATTAGCAAGCTACATATGGTGAATCACTTGATCTATCTTCTGGGAAGACATTGCTCATTATCCTTATTACATATTAATAGGTTTTGGAAGTAGATTTTCCGTGTGAACACTGCCACCTACATGCTTGATTTTTTCTATTGTCCAATAGTCAAGCATCTCAATACTCATTGCTTTATTAAGAATCTTCTACTTAGCAATTGCACATGCCTATTTTGAACAACCATAAACCTAATGCTATAGTATTTTTTGTCTCAATTCTAACAAGGAGCTTGACTGCTCATCTCAAAGAGGGCTTTGTGCCCTTTGATTTGAGCTAAGAAAATGCAACAATCTAACTGTAATGTACCCACCTTTATTACGTGATGGGTAACGTTTTAGTAGTCGCCCAGAGTTTACCTTCTAGTCGTTGCTATCCGTACTCTAACCATAATGATCGGATTTTGTCTAGCTCTATAACCCTAGGTCTATCCCACAGGGGAAGCGTCCTACCATTACCCATGGAGGACTGACCTAAAGGTTCCTAATTGAACTAATAATCACCTATCAACAACTAGCTCACATCCGAAGGTGTCCTTCGAGAGGCTTCTTGTCTAAAAGGAGCGACTACCATTACCCTTGGTTCATGGAGTACAATGCTTTTTTCTAGTAGCAAACTAATGATTTATGAAATCCCTCATAATGCTCTATCATAACCACCATACCTTTCCCCTAAGATAATTTGTAAATCGGGTTCTCAGACCAAACCCTAGGTAAGTCAGCAAATCGGTCCTTCCTAGAGTTTCTTCCTAACGTTAGTTTTTGGGGAAACCTCTCGGCTAACCAAGACCACCTTGCTATAGGGATAGATTCTTCCATCCACCCACTTCCCTCTATGGAAGTTCTTAGTTATCTAATTACCTACCACATTACATGAAACATATAAAAACAACTTCATTAATTAAAAAGAATCCTTTTATGCACAGTTGTTTGTTTGCGTAGTTTACTCACAGACATACAATCATAATAAAACAAATTCATTGATTATGTTCCATAATGTGTGTTCTCCCACCTATATAGGAGAAAAATTACAATTTCACATGCTGCCTCATCCGGTGCATCTACACGTCACCAAGATCAAATCCACCTATACCTAGCATTTTTAGGTGTCCCAAGTAGAACTTGGGCCATATAGGGGACCAAGTAGTTCCTATGTGCGTAAAGGATTTACTAGCGAAAGTCCCCCTGGCAACCTAACCACCTCCTACTTAGTGCGATCCTTGTTGGGAGACCTCTTGCCAGCGGAGCCGGTCCATGCTTTCGCGGCGGTAAAAACATCCCTTCTTGGTATGGGGATTCAAAAGCTACCCTTGGGGGAGGTATAGGGCTTCTCAATTTTTATATGTTCCAATACTTAATTCAATCAAGATCTAACCTAGAAAATCACAAACAAGATTGATGTCTTCAAGTAGTTATGACTTCAATCAATCATGCAACTTTCAAGTGATGATTAATCTAGTAGCAATCGATACTTGAATTTCACATAATGAACTCTTCCTCTTGGAATTTAACTAAGGGTATCTAGATTTTGGGGTCTCTAACTTCCTAGCTTAATGTTTATTCTTGTAACCAATTTTCTTGGCCTTAAGTCAGTTTCTTTAACTTAGAGATATTTCCAATCTTAAAATCTTCTAGATTAAACTATATCCTTAACTAATTTCTTTAGGGTTCATTCTTAATAAATCTGTCTTGAAAATTTTCTCATGATTTCTCTTGAGATCTAGAATTTCATAGTTTTCCTAATAGTTTCTAGCTTATAAGATGTTCTAATAATTTACCAAGTGAGAGCCAAGTGAAACTCTAAGACCGCAGTATTTCTCAAGAGACTTATCTTATTTCTAATGAATTTGGATATAAAATTTTAAAAAAACCTATGGTATCGCGATTAGTAAAGGGTTGTTATCTGAGCCCATGACTCCGTTAGTGACTCTTGTGCTTGCAACTCCAAGTTGCTTCCACATTAGTAGGTCGGTCATTCACGATTTCTACTTTTGAATTCTTTTTCTTTAGGGCCATGATGGAAATATGATTCATAGAAGAAGAAGAACACGACAGTAATACCAATTGGCAAGGGTGTAAGACTCTCGATGATGATGATGGTTATTACGGGATTCAATGATGTAGGAAGTAATTCTTTTTCTTTGGGGCCATGATGGAAATATGATTCATAGAAGAAGAAGAACATGATAGTAATATGGGTTGGCAAGGGTGTAAGACTCTCGATGATGATGATGGTTATTACAGGATTCAATGATGTAGGCCTCGCTGATGGTTCTTCTTGCCTCGTGGAGAGTAATACTTCTCTCTCTCTAGTAGATGGAATAGGGATGAGAGTAGAGGTATGACTTCTAACTGGATTGATAGAATAGGATAAAGTTCTTTAGTGTCTTCTCTTCTCAGATTAGAGTAGAAGAGGATGAGAGACCTTTTAGGTATCCCCTTCCTTGGGTTGAATGGAATGATGTCTCTTCGTCTTGCAGAATAGAGTCTCCTCCTTCTCGATCAACATCTTGTCCTTGTCAAGATTACTCTTGTTCTCCCTTCCTTGTCATCCCCAAGCCCCCAATTTAAAGTTTTGTAGGGGGTAAAAGAGAGGACACTTGCTTTTTAGCGTTTTTTCGATGACAAAGAGAGAACACTTTTTTTTAGCACTTTTGATGAGAGGGAGCTCCATTTTTGTAGTGCGAATATAAAAATTTATGAATCTATGGGCGAGCACCATGTGGCGCGTCATCGGGTGACCGTTACTCCAAGGCTTACAACTAAGGCGGAGACCAAGGCATAGACATTGGCATCTTGGCCTTGGCATACTTGGAAATGGGCTATGAAGGCTTCATTGGCGTCGTTGGCTGCATGCAAGAAGCTCCCACTAGCTTGTAGGAAAATCTTCTCTGGAGGTCACCCATCCCTGCAGTGTCGTCACCCAAGTGCACTTAACTGCCAAGTGATTATCCACTAGGCTAGTTCTTATTTGTTATTCTATACTACAAATATAGTTTTAATAAGCTAGTGTTGGGAGGGTCTCCCAATTCTGTCTTCTATGAACTCATTAATAATAATTATTATCTTCATAATGAGAGTCAGTTTCATAATTAGAGCTAGCTTTTTTTTTTAAATGTGCAACATGTCAAAGATGAATCAACTAGTCTCAATTGGATCATGAACAATGGACTTCATTGACAAGATAAAGAAAAACACTGTAGAATTGAGCTCCTATATTGACCATTGTTTAGCAATTCTTTGGGTTGAGCATGAGAGTAGGGTAAGATCTCAAGTAGCTATTGATGAAAACACATCATTTTAGCTACCTTCAACTTTATTTCAACCACCATTTCCTCAACCACTTTATCCTAAAAAAGGTATTGTTAATCAATATGATCAATAGTATGAGTAGCATGAGTATTGTCATGGGCATGAGTAGTATGAGCACTATCATGGGCATGAGAAACATAAGCATTATCATAGGAATTCATAGTAGTAGAAGCATGATGATCAATGGTATGAGTAGCACAAGCACTGTTATGGGGATAAATAGCATGAGCGTGAATAACATAGGCATTTTTATGAACATGATGAGCATTGGCACATCCATTCTAATGAAGTATTTCATCCATTCAATCAATTTTTCCACTTTAGCCATTTAAAGAGTAGTCAATCCAACCATCACATATTAGCATGGATGCATATGGGATGGGAGAATTGCCTCAATGCAAAGATTATGTGCAAGCACTATTATGGGGATGAGTAGTATGAGCATGAACAAAATGGACATTGTTACAAACACAATGGGCATCGGCATGACCATTGTAATGAAATATTTCACCCATTCATTAGTCAATTCAGCCACTTTGGCCATTCAAAGAGTAGTCAATCTAGCCACCACATGTTAGGATGGATGCATATAGGATGGAAGAATCTCCTCAATGCAAAGATTATGTAGTGACATGTACAAAGAAGCCTTTTGGCTATTAATAGATTGCAGTTTGTTACTTAGCCTACTATTCAGCAACAATCATTTGGGAAGCCAGGGATTATTGCATAACAAGGGCCATTTGGGGAGCCTTTAGGATGAAAAACTCTTTCAATAAGCATGCCAAGTGTTCATTCATACTTTCCCTCCAATGCCACATGACAAAAAGTTAATTTAGGGCCTCAAAATGATACTAAACTAGTGAATAAACAAGCTTAACTAAAATCAACATTGATTACTACTCTTACTCTAAGGGATGAGAAGGATACTTCAATGGGATGTTGTATATAGAAGGACATTCATTTGAAATGCGAAGTGGATATTAAGCAAGGCCAAGAGATAATGTAGGATTATGAATTCCAATGCACCAATGAGGAGGTAGTAGTCAAGAGTATGATGATTATGGACATGGAAGTCATTGGGGATGTTGTAGTGAATGTGGTGATAAGTTTAGCTATATATATCTCATCCACACATGGTATGATGGTCCTTAAGGATGAGAAAATGAATTATACTATGTTGATCATTAAAGATTCAATGTATGGGATAGTCATAATTTCAGCTCCAGTTAACCATGACCTTGTGGATGATGATTTGATGGATGGTAGCTATGACAACTTTCCTTTCAGTCCTAGAGGATAGATGATTAATTTTGAAAAATAAACCTATATTTTGATTGATGCTTACCTTAGAAGCACTTACACATCTTCAAGGGATCATTTGGAGGAAAAGTACATAAGATTATGTCAATTCACGAGCTTTGTTTTGTTGCAATCTTTTTATAAACATCTCTTTGTTTTTGGATAGATTTGATTCTACTTTAGTGATAAGGATGCACAACTTATATTCTAAATGTGCTTGAAGAAAGCTTTGTTTAGAGCTATAGTATGCTTAATTTGGTTTAGTGAATCAAAATTTAATGTAGATTTAGTGTAGCAAGGTTTGCAGTAGATAGCACAATGTCTAGATCTAAAAGGAGTTCTTAATTGAAGAATTTGTGGCCAAGATTTTATCTTTAGGGTTTAGTATGGATATATATGACATTCTTGAAGATTAGGAATTTTTTAATTCCCTCTAAACAAAGTGCTTTGCCCCTTTCTACCATTTGGGGAATTGTATTGTAATAAGTTGCGGATGGATTATAGTGAAGTAAATTTGGAGCGTCATTCTATTAATACTTATTGTAACATTAACATAAGTATAAAAGGTGTAAGAGATTGTTATAAAAAATTTCATTGATCATCATTAATACAAGTCTCTTTCATCTTCTTCACCTTCCTTCCATAGCTTTTATGGCTATCCTTTCTTTCTCTTACATTTCACTTTATTTCCCTCTCTTATTCGTGTCTTTCTCTCACATGTTTCAATCTTTCTCTCCTTCCACAACTTTCATGGCTATTCTTTGTTTCTCTCACTTTTCACTCCCTTTCTCTCTCTTCTTCCTATCTTTCTCTCACATGTTCTAGTATTTCCCTCTCCTCTTTCTCTCTATTTCTTTCTCTTCTCCTATTTTCCCTCTCCTATTTTCCGTCCCTCTTCCATGTAGAAGTAATATCCTTTACTATTTGAGCTTTCTCTCTGAAGACATTCTATCAAATGTGTTTTTGAGCTCCCTCTCACGGGTCTCTCTCTCTTTGGTGGAAGCAGCCTGTCAAAGCATCACAAGTGACACGTTGTTGTCGCGTTAATGGTTGAAGGTCTACCACTGGGGCTTTAGTGCAAAAGAGGAGTTTAGGATTCAAGGTTCAGGAAGGGAAAATAGTTTGGGGTTTAATAAGATCCGGGATTTAGAAATGATTTAGGTACGGAAGAAGAGTTCAAGCTTTTTCACTATGTACTTAGCATACATGAACGGAAGAAATAAGTCTATCTTGATTCAATCAAATGCCTCTGGATACATACATCATATCATAAAGGATATTTTCAGATTCTCAATTCAATTATGAATATCAAATGCAAGATCTAATGTCATTTATTTCATGTACATAGATGGATTTCAACCCTTTGGAACAAGTATTTTGTTGACAGATTCAAATGCATTCAAGATTTGGGCCAAAGATACATGAAATGAATTGAAGAAGCATAATTTTAGCTTTAGCCCTGTTTTAAAACAGAAAATTCCAGCCCATAATCAAGCTCAAAATGAGTGCATAAACTCAAGAAGAAGCACTTCTGATCATTAATGAACAATGTCCTGATGAAAAGAGGTCATTTCCTTCCATTACAACCACATAAATCCCATGTTTGCTCATAAAAATGGACCATAACAGTGGGCTGCCCTGTTTATGACTGGTTATTTCAGCCCATAACAGCCCATATACTTTCAATATCCTCACCCTTTGCTTGCCCCAAAGTCACTCAAGTACTTGGGTACAAGTCAGGCTTCATTGGACCAAGAATAAGGTAGACAAAATGAGAGAAGTCGTGCATAAGAGCAGGCTGAATATTTTTCTCTCAGATTTCCCTCTTTTATAGACTGTTTCAGCATGCATTTTCGTCAGACCAAATGGGCAGAGAAGTGGAGCTCTCACCATGTTTACATCTTCAGTGTTTGGGCCTGTTGATCTTCAGTTTGCATGCTCCAAATCATGCACCATAGCTCCAGCTCTCTCCAGTTTGCTTCAGACTGTGCAGCCCGCATTTTGCGCCGAAAAATGCGGGCTGCTCCCTGCTCAACCCCTGGTCACTTTTTGACCTACTCAGGTCACTTGCTGGTCACTTAAGTCTATTACTTCAGGTCCCATGTGGACCTAGTGGACTTTTGGCAACTTTTGGCATTTTTCTTGGGTTCTGACCATATTTTTGCACCTAAATCAATGTGATTTATCCTACAAACTGTCAATTACTTCCAATTGACCAAGTTGTAGGTTCCCATAGACTTATTTTTCATAAATATACATGGTATAACTGAAAATTATATGCTAGATACAAAATAACTTGTGTAACTAAGTTGGTTATTGGATAACAATGTCTGAATTTTGTATGCAATTTCCTCATATAACTTCCAGTGAAGCTCTTCTGTGTTCATAAGAATCCCATGATTTATATTATGAACAGTAAACTCTTTGACAACGTACACTTCAATGTTATCCTTAGAAGTACTCTCTTAGTGTTAGCTAACTCTTGTATGCATAGCCAACACTTTTTGAAATCAATGCAAAAAGTGTCATATTTCAATCAAAATTAGAGTGTCTAGTCATGATCTATCTTATTTTTCTTCTTCAAAGACATTCATAATCAAGACTTTAGGTAGAATGAAAGATCTATCCTACATGGACAACCTTTGATATATATGCAATAGAATAGAACTTTAATTTTATCTACATATTCTTGACACTTTAGTACATTTTTTATGCTTCACAACTTGCTCCAAATTCTCTCAAAATGGTCACAATGCCCATTTTAAGCCAAATTCAAACATAGATTGGTTCTAACGTGTTTTCACGCTTGCCTCTTTTGCACGGCAAGAATACCGATTATCCTTCTCTAGGGTTCCTTCCCTTCCAAGGTATACCCTTCATAGAGTCTAAGGAGGACTCTTTCACGTGTTAGTTCTTCATCCTAATAATAATCTCAAAATACGATCTCAAAATGATTAATGATGATTCCTATAAGTAATGTGAAAATGCAATACCTACATGATGAATACTTATTCTTATAAACAATCACAAAATACACTATTCTAAAAACAAAGCTTTCACAACTTGAATCATGATTCCTATAAGCATGCTAGCAGTCCATAATATCTACATGATGCAAAGACTTCAAACATATATACAGCCACATATCTAATTAATGTAAGGTGTGCATAAGCAAGGGTCAAAAGGTTTGAGAACTAAAACAAAGGAGACTACCTCATGCTACAAATACAAGTTGCTTTGGCTAATAGAGAGCCACATAAAGAGAGAGAGAGAGGGAGAGAGAGAGAGAGAGATAGAGATTTATTTTAGATAATATTGTACACTTATTTAGTGCTATGTTAATGGCACCTAAAGTAACTAATAACCATCTTACACTTGTTTGTACTAGCATTTGAAATCCAAGCCTCTTTTTTAAATAAACTTGTATTTTGATAGACCACTATTTATAATATGTCAAAAGCCTAATTTATCCACTTTTTAAATCGAAAAAATAATCTACTCTATAGCACCAAAAGTAGGCCACCTATACATCCTTTCATCGCATACCCTGATCCAAACAAAGCATGCCAATGGTGTGAATGTAGAAATCAACAGTGACATATTCCCTTATCTCTGTCAAACATATTCCCTTGACATATTAGTAGTGACCCCTTAAAGAATGTAAAAATATTGAGCTTGACATATCAACAATGACCCCTTATCTCTGTCAAACATATTCCCTTAGGGATCTAGATCACCTCAATGCTAAGAAAGTACTTCAGCTCTCTCAAAAATTTCACGTCAAAGTTTTTCTTGAGAAGACTCTTACATTCTCCACCTCTTACATATTGTCATCCCCAATGAACATGTCATTCACATATAATGTAATCAAAACGATGCCCTTGTCACTCTAATGCACTAAAAGTGAGCGATCTACATTTGAAACATGAAAATCAATAGACAAAATATGCTATGCTATCTTGTCGTACCATAATCTTGGTGGTTGTTTCAGCCAAAGCTCTACACATATTATATATGTGATTGGGGTAGCACATACTCTCATAACCTTGTGGTTGCTCCATATAAACTTCTTCTTGCAAATCATCATGCAAGAATGCATTTGTTATATCCATTTGACTCACACCCAAACTATTTTTGCATCCACTATAATGAGGACTCTCATTATTGCTATTTTTTCCGTTGGAGCAAACATCTCCTAAGATCAATTTAGTACATTTGGCACTTAACTGCCATTTTCAAATCCATTCTTTCAAGGTAGCCCAGATTTTTACATACAATTATGCTTTATGGTATTATAACATCTACATCTTTAATAACCCAACAAGTTAAGGCTAGTAGAATCATACTCATTTAGAGGCTTGTTGCACTCTACAAGCTCAATGATGGAATGTTGGTGGACACCTACATTTTCATTCGTTCAATAGGCTCGATCCATGAAGAATTGTAGCCATCTCTCACATAGCCTTGTGTACGATCCATGAACACAAGGATTTACTTGTACAGGGAGCCTACTAGTCACTCCATTGAGTCATCATGATTTCACATGGCAAACTCCATGATCATGCTTGTGCCTTTTGATCCTCAACCCTCTATGGCCTCCACATGTATGAGAGGATCATGGATTTGGCAAGAGAGAATGTGGAGAGGAGATGAAAAGTTTCACTTGCTTGGTTCCTCACTCTCGCTCTCAAACTCTCCTTGTCAATCTCTCACTCTCTTCCTCACAAACTCTCTCACAATGGAAACAAGAAAGCAAGTACACCAAGTTGGCATACAAAAAAATTAACCTCTTCAATTATTTTTCATCCCTTAAATAGAAAAAGATAAGGGTAAGGTTTTTCCCATTCTCCTTGGGCATCTTGTCCTTTTTATGGTCTTTTCTAGATGGTCATAACCTTATTATATATGCAACTAAGTTGTTGACTTGTTGAAATAATAAACCACACATGGATAGGGCTACCATGTAAAATTTTCATAAGAAGGATCTTGGATCTCATAAAAGAATGACATCGAGTGTTAGAAAAATGATCGATATTATCCAAAATTTGTCAAATAACTAATGTCTTCTAACATTTGCATCAAAATTAATAGGCATGATGTTCTTTGTCTCGCATGATCTTCTTGTCTATCTTCTTATTAACTTGCTATCCTATTGTTATCATTTGGATGTGCAACTAGGAGATGGGTCGATATCAACACATAGTGAACTTGCTATCCATTATGTCATCTAGTATAATTGAACACAATAGGTTGCCAATAATAGGGTTTGGAGGTGAAGACGATCCATTCCTACTCAATGAATTCCAACATTGATGTTGAAGAAGAGTGGAAGCAACTTGTTTTCGTAAGGGGTTACTAGTTGATGAAGGAGCTTGATGAGGAGACGGAGGTAGTTACAAGTGGTTATGAAGGAGGGGTCTAGGCAATTAGCAAACTCCCTTGCAAAATTTACAAAGGAGGGGATTAGGTCAATAGCTTGGAAAAGGTAAGTTCTATTGACATGGATTGTTCTAATATTGGGGATCTTTGGAAAATTGTACCTAGCATGCTCCTTATCTAGATAATCTTAGCCATGCTTTCGTGGGTAGGGATAGAAAAGTCGATTGATAGAAATGTAATATCATATACATTATATAATAATTACTTTATATTCCGCGTGCACACACACATTACGTTCCAAATACTAGCTTGCATCTCCATAATTATTTAAAATTCAATTTTGCCATAGATTTCCCCAAGAAAATGGGGCAAGCTGAATGTAATATCCTAAGGCTTGAACAGTCTAATTTTTTTTTTTAAAAGTAACAAAGCTATAAGTCACCATCGGACTGCATCGCCATTACCAAATCAAGGTCATCATCCACTTTGTTCTCATCAATGATCGGTCCATATTCATCATCGGCCTCATCACACCATTCATATGGTCAAAACTGCGTGACAATTCTGTCACGAGCCGCCATACTTCATCGTCTTCATTCAGACGCCACCCCGTGAGCCGCCATGCTGGAACGAACTGTTCCTTGTGCTTAGAAGCAAACTGATCATCGTCACAAGCTGTAATAACACTATCATAAACATTATTACTCGTGACATTACTGACATCGAGCATCTTGTGGAAGCCTCACCATCACCAAACTAACCCTCATGCTTGCCTTCAAACGCATTGCCGTCTCCGACTCCATAAACCAAACAGCAATATCATGACTAATCGGACCACAGAACACAATTGCTTTACCTCAGAATTCTGGAACTCCCCTCCCCTTGACCGTGACAACTAACTAAAGGTTTAAAGCCTTAGTTCTAAGGCTATATAACAGCCTTATGAAAGAGGCTATTGACTTTTTGTCTTATCATGTTTTGAAGAACGCAACGTATTGAAAGAGAGGGGGGACTTAGAGAGATATAGGGAAAAAGAGAGAGAGAGAGAGAGAGAGAGAAGGGATAGTCAATATAGAAAGAAAGAGAAAACAAGAGGGGAGAGAGAGGGGGGGAGGGGGTAGGAGAGTATTAGAGGAGATGAAGAAGAGATGATATTGAGGTTAAGTGTGAGAGACCGGAAGCAATTACAGATAGAAGGAGATTGAGAGGGATAAAAAGAAAAGGGTTGATAGAGATGGAGAGAGGGAAATAGAGAGGATAGAGATAAAGAGAGGGAGAGAAACTGAGTGAGATAGAGGGAGAAAGAGGGAGAAAGACATGAGATACTCAAGAACGAAAGGATTCCCAAAGATATTGATCCTATAAGACCCTCTTGTCATCCAAAGCAAGGAGAAAATAGATATTGATCCTATAAGACCCTCCTGTCATCCAAAGCAAGGAGAAAATATTGGCTCGAAGCTTCAAGACTAGCCAAGATGAAGAAGTGCAAAATGCACCACAAAGTTGTAGAGGTCGTGAGAGGAGGAGGTGTCACAACCTCTAGAGAGTGCAAGCAAAGATTGCCCCAAAGCATAGAAATACAAGAGTGGCTTAAGAGATCACGTGCATATAACATCACTCCAAATCCAACCTATGTTCCTTCTATCATTATTCAATTACAATTTACATTGAATGGTCATCATTTAGATAAGTTGAAATAGATGATGTGCTATTATATCCCTCTCCCTCCCTAAAAGTTAGGAAACCTTGTGGTGCGGCATGACTCGATGGGATGGATCCCTTTTTTTGACATCCTAGAGTGGTATCTGTAAGGAACTACTTGCCTATGATGGGGTCAAATCCAAATGGTAGCAATTTAGGCCATAAAGATAGCCTAATCTATGGAGGTAGATTGAGGTGGCAAGCATTAGGAATGTAAAAAATTTTATTGGATAAAAATATTATGAATAGTTTTTCCTTTTTCAAACACTAATAGATTATGCCCTAGTCTAAATAAACACTATGGGAAAGTTTAGGACACTCCAAATTTCTATTGGAAGAGAGATGAATTAAAGAAGAATTAGGCCCATAATTTAAAGGATATCTATATGGGATCGGGTTCTTCAAGGACAAGGAGTCAAAGTCTAGGAAGGAAACATTCATCCTTATTCTATTACAGTTTTCTATTATAAGAGTGGATTGTTTCAAGTAGAACAGAAATTAGCATGATCGAAGATGCTAGTTCTTTTGAAATCCTCCTAAGTGATTTAGTTGTTTTGGAACCCCCTAAGGGATTAGGACCAAGAAATTAGGAAAGGGGACGATATAGCGGGAGTTAGGGACTTTGACTCTCTATCATTCCCATTCAAGTGAGTAATTTTAAGGCTCCATAAAACCTTAGTCAATTAGAGTTTTCAAGTTACAATTGAATTGATCATGGCAAAAGAGGTTTGATAGAATTAAACCTAACTCTTTAGATCAAAAGGAATTACAAATACTTAAACAAGAAAATTAATCTCATTGAAAGATCGTTAAAATCTTGTGACCCTAGAATTATTTACTTGGATATTATCAAAAGACTGATGGTTAAAATAACCCTTCTCATCTCAACGTGACACTCAATAATCAAGTAGAATCTGTTTTGGGGAGGATACTCCCTAGAATAACTCCTAACTATTTTAAATTGCATCTAAAGATTGTTTGATGCATAGGGAATGATGCATTAACAAGATTGTTTGTGCTTGTATCTACAGTAATTTAAGACTTATATTTAAAAATCACGTTAAAATTTAAAGATGCACTATGACACTATATTATAAGCTACCCGCCCATCGACTCTGTCCAGGCACGCTTTTAGTGGTCTATCGAGAAACAAATCTAAGTGTTGCTTTCCGGCACTCCCATGCAATGTTTCGAGTTTGGTCACCTAGGGTTTCTTGAATATGTGTCACAACGGAACATTCAAAGTCGAACCCACTAGGATCGACCTGAGATTTGGGCTCCTAGTGGCCAAGGTCTCCTAACATCATTCTAGTGTCGGATCTTGGATATTCTACTTTACGCAGAGATACCCAAGCCGAAGCAGACCCATGCTGCACTTGGTTCAAAGAGAATAGAAAATGAGAGGGATGCGCTGCTCCACCTCTCTGCCCATAGGGCATAGTCCCATTCCGGTCCCCTAAAACGGCATGAATCGGGGTTCTATCCTAACAATTTCTAAGGTCGAGACAGTAAACCTTGTGAGAAGCCTCCCAGTTCTCTACGACCACCCTCCTGTAGGACGAACCCGTCGGGGGTTCCGCCCACTTGCTTCCCTCAATAGCTTTAGTTTTCTAATTAGGTCCTACCATATTTATGTGTGACACTTAAAATCAGCTTCATTAATTAAGTCTTTTAGGGAACATGGTTCGTTCACATAACTTATAGCATAGACACGGAAACAGAGCAAGAAATCTATTGACAAACAAGCTCAAACAAGTTCCTTAACTTATCTTCAAGTTAATCTTTCTCTCCCAACATGCTAAGATGTTGGGGGCCAGGAGGTCATCAACTCCATTCTAGACCTAGCAAGGGGTGTCCAGAGCTCCATGTGACCCGCAAGCTGTCTAGGAGTGAAACATCATTCCCATGGTTGGCCTCCTCACCACTCAACCTTTGGCCCATGAATCGAGCAGTGCCCTGCAGTGTGATCATGGAGGTGATTCACCTGTGCAATATATCCTTCCTTAATTAAATCCTTTAAGAATCAAGCACAAACAAGACATTCAACCCTAATATCATTTTCCAAGAAAACATTCATTTATCTTCATGGCAACTTGTCATCACATATCCTTGCCATGCATTTACCATAAATCACAAGCACTTGGAATAATCATCTAAACAACAAACCAACAACTAATTGAATGTAAAAGTATTTAGAGCATTGCTCTATCAGCTAACAAAATCAATTGCATTCTTTCCAAACAATGCAAGAATAGACGATATAACATTTCCATCGTATATTTGCTCTCCCCCTTGGGATCTAAGAGAAATATTATGCAAAAATATTTCTTAACACTTCCTTCCTTCGGCTAGGGTATATGTTAAGGGTTCAAACACTATTCAAGACATAAGTTCTATAGGTCACTTACATTGGTCGATAACCTAACCCTGAATTTGGATTGGCAAGAGTTATCACTATTCGACGGATCTCAAGACATCTTAGTTTTAACCCTTATGATTAATTTAATGTACTAGCTCTTAGTCAAGTCATGAGACAAATAGGAAATTATCATCATCTATCAAAACATGTTATAGGCATAGCATGTAAATACTTGATAAGATAAGTGTGAGATGATCTATTGACAGTGTTGCCTTCATCCAAAGCTTTGTTGTTGGTTATGGGATTGCTATCCACACGCGACATTCATCGCTTGGGGGCCATCGTCCACAAGTAGACTCAAGAGATTAAGAAGGTGGAATAGATTCAAGATGGGAGAGCGTAAGAGAAGATAGCTAAGTCGAGGATCGAGATAGAGGGACTTGAGGTAACTCTCTCCCTTGCAGCCTCTCGAGGTAACTCCTCTCTCTCTCTCTCTCTTTCTCTCTCTCTCTCAAGCTCTCTCTAACAATCTCTTGGAGGGGTATCCTTCTCTCTACCTCTCTCTTGCAACCTCTTGGGGTCTCCTTATCCTTCTTGTACCTCCCCATGCCTCATATTTATAGTGAATTAGAATAGAGGCTTGTGGCTGAGAAGAGGAGCTCCTTGTGGAGGGGGATCTTGGAAAAATCATTGATATGATGCTCAGATCATAAATTTGATGGTTCCATTGGCTCAAAAAGGGAGGTAAAACTCCAGGACACTTGGTTAGAAAGCTCTCTGTTTACTCCTTCTTCTTTCCTCTGTTTGAAGTGTTGTTTTCTGTTTGTAGAATGCGATCACAGCGCGTGCGATTTCGCAAATCCCTCTCTTTATTTTTTTCTTTTTATAAAATCTCCAAAACTAACTAAAACATCACTTGTATTTTTCTTTTAAATGACATCCAATTCTAGAAATCTCCATATCTTTTTAGGATAATATCTAAAATATACTAGTTTTGTCCAAAATTTAATATTTTTGGACCATCCAAACTATACACATTAATACTAGTGATTAATATAGCTCATAAGTCTCGTTCACATTGTAATTTCCGTGAAGGGTGGCTATGGTCCTTGTCAATCAGAGAAAAATATCATATTTATGACTCTTGATTTTTCTAAATAAAATATATTTAATTAAATAAAAATTATTAGTTACTAATGCTAGTTAGTTTTTACCTTAGTTAGTCTTTAGTTAGTAACCTTACTAACTTATTAATTGACTAACTAACTTTCGAACTAACCAACTAACTTTTAATTGCATGGAAATATTACATCTGTAAGGTGCCCTATCCAAGCACACTTTTAGTGGTCTATCAAGAAATGAATCTAAGTGTCGCTGCATGGTACTCCCATGGAATGTTTCGAGTTTTGTCGCCTAGGGTTTCTCGAATCTGCCTTGCAACGAAATGTTCACGATCGAGCCCACTAGGATCGACATGAGATTTGGGCTCTTAGTGGCCAACATCTCTTAACATCATTCTAGCATCAGATCTTGGATATCCTACTTTACATATAGATACCTAAGCTGAAGCAAACCCATGTCGCACTTGGTTCAAAGAGAATAGAAAATGAGAGGGATGTGCTGCTCAACCTCTCTACCTGTAGGCATAGTCCCATTCCGGTCCCCTAAAACGGCATGAATCGGGGTTCTATTCTAATAATTTCTAAGGTCAAGACGATAAACCTTGTGAGAAGCCTCCCAGTTCTCTAGGATCACCCTGCCATAGGACGGACCCATCGAGGGTTCCGTCCATGTGCTTCCCTCAATAGCTTTAGTTTTCTAATTAGGTCCTACCACATTTATGTGTGACACTTAAACTCAGCTTCATTAATTAAACCTTTTTAGGGAACATGGTTTGTTTGCATAACTTATAGCACAAACACGGAAACAATGCAAGAAATCTGTTGACAAATAAGTTCCTTAACTTATCTTCAAGTTAATCTTTGTCTCCCGCCCATACAGGAGAAATTATGTATCCCTTTTGTCCAACAGAAGTATCTCTTCTACCCTGTAGAAGTAGCTGGTCCAAATCACATGGCACCACAAATTCAATCCTTTATCTAGAATAGGATCTCCCAACATGCCCAGACATTGGGAGGGCCACGTAGGTCTTTAACTCCATTCTAGACCTAGCAAGGGGTGTCTAGAGCTCCACCTGACTTGCAAGCTGTCTAAGAGCGAAACATCATTCTCATGGTTGGCCTTTTCACCACTCGACCTTCGACCCATGAATCGAGAAGTGCCCTCTCGAGTTAATCCGCAGTGCGATCATGAAGGTGATCCACCCATGCAATATATCCTTTCTTAATTAAATCCTTTAGGAATCCAGCACAACAAGGCATTCAGTCCTAATATCATTTTCTAGGAAAACATTCATTTATCCCCATGGCAACTTGTCATCACAGACCCTTGCCATGCATTTACCATAAATCACAAGTATTTGGAACAATCATCCAAACAATAAACTAACAACCAGTTGAATGTACAAGCATTTAGGATATTGTTCGATCAACCAACAGAAAACCAATTGTATTCTTCCCAAACAATGCAAGAATAGTCGCGATAACATTTCCATCGCATATCTGCTATTCCCCTTGGGATCAAAGAGTGATTCTATGTAAAATTTACTTAACACTTGTATGTATAATTTTTAATGTCATGATTATGCCATTCATAACTCTTGACCGATTCTTCCTTGTAATTGCTCTATCAATAAACAAGCCATATGCAACTAGGTGCAATTACTTTCCCTTGATACTTGCACTTTGCAAGCTCGATCTTTTGAATATAGGAGATGAAATGACCTATACTCGTGCATCATAGTATGGGGTCTAACATATCTCATACGAGAATCAAAACAAGCATCTATCAATTTGGAAATACATTACTTACAACCGGTACCACAATTGGATTGATGGTGATGCCTTCGTTTAAAGCTTCGTTGTTGGTTATGGGATTGTCATCCACACGTGACATTCTTCATTCGGGGGCCATCTTCGCAAGTAGACTCAAGAGATTAAGAAGGCGGGATAGATTCGAGATGGGAGAGTGTAAGAGAAGATGGCTTAGTCGAAGACCGAGATAGGGAAAATTTGAGCTAACTCTCTCCCTTGTAACCTCACGGGATAACTATTCTCTCTCTCTCTCTCTCTCAATCTTTTTCTCACAATATCTTGGAGGGGTATCCTTCTCTCTACCTCTCTCTCTCTCTCGTAGCCTCTCGGGGTCTCCTTATGCTTTCTTGTGCCTCCCCATGCCTCATATTTACAGTGACTTAGAGAAGAGGCTTATGGCTAAGAAGAGGAGCTCTTTGTGGAGGGGGATATTGGAAAAATTAGTGATTTGGTACTCAGACTATAAATTTGATGGTTCCATTGGCTCCGAAAGGGAGGTAAAACTCCAAGAGAGTTGATTAGAAAGCTCTCAATTCACTTCTTCTTCTTTTCTTTGTTCAAAATGTTGTTTTTTGTCTATAGACTGCGATCGCAGTGCACGCGATTTTGCAAATCCCTCTCTTTATTTTTTTTCTTTTTATAAAATCTCCAAAACTAACTAAAACATTACTTATCTTTTCTTTTAAATGACATCGAGTTCTAGAAATCTCCATATCTTTTTTAGGATAATATCTAAAATATACTAGTTTTGCCCAAAATCTAATATTTTTGGACCATCCAAACTATACACATTAATACTAGTGATTAATATAGCTCATAAGTCTCATTCATGTTGTAACTTCTGTGAAGGGTAGCTATGGTCCTTGTCAATCCAAGAAAAATATCAAATTTACGACTCTCAATTTTTTAAACATATATTTTTAATTAAATAAAAATCTTTAATTATTAACATTAGTTATTTTTTTCATTTTTTAGTTAGTCTTTAGTTAGTAATCTTACTAACTTATTATTTGACTAACTAACTTTAGAGCTAATCAACTAACTTTTAATTGCATGAAAATATTACATCCTCCTCTCCTTAGAGAAATCAAGATGTCCTCATCTCAAGAGAAATCAGGGGTATCATTTCGAAACCTGTGGTTATGGGCCCACCATGCTTTCGCAGCACTACTCTGATCACTCACATGCATGTAGTCTTTTGAAACAACAACCTATTGTATTTGATATATCTAAGTCTTGATTACAAGAGAAATTTTATTATAGTTATATCTCATGGATATCTTCTAGGTTTTTCCTAAGCACCTGGTATATTCTGGATCACGGGAGCTTGTACAACTTCATTTCTTGTAAGCTCAAGTTCTCTTCGAGTTCTGTTGGGACAATTGATGTAGTTATGTCCAATGTTGTGGCACTCGGAGTATCAGTGTTTAGGATGCTTTGGACATTCCCTTTTGAAATGACCTAACTCCTTGCAATAGAAACATCGCAGAACTTTATCACTTGTAGTTACAAGATTCTTGGTTGTCCTTGGTAGGATTTTCTTCTTTAGACCAAATTGTCCTAGGACTCTTTTAGCAGATTTGAGTGGTCCTTTATCTTGGAAACTACGTTCCCAGACTGTCCTCTTCTTAGTTCGGGACTGAGCTTCATGGACAATTGGCTTTGCTTGTAATACTAAAGAATACTTCCAAGCTTCGACATTCTGGTAAGACCCAATCTATATTAGTTGAGAATGAACGACTAAATAAAAATTCATTGCAATTTAAAAATTTCATTCCTTGCCATTGTATCTCTAATCATTTACAAGTTCTAGGCTCAAAATAGAGGCAACTCATGTTACTCAGGTTAACTATAGTTACAAGAGTAAAGTTTATTCCAATACAAGTTATATTTCATGTCGATAAACTTTCTAGGATTTCTAGTCCTCCTGAAGAGCTATTGTTGGTTCTAGGTCTTCATCTTCATCTTATTCCTCTCACTACAAGATATAGGCCTTATATCGACGTTAAAAGCGATGAAAATGTTCATAAAGAAAATTTTCCCCGTCATCGCAAAAAATCTCGTTATTGGCAACGCCATAGAATAGTTGGTATCAGCGTCATTATCAGCATCGCTATTTGCGTCAGCTAATACCGATGCAAATCGTGACGCTGATAACGACGCTTTGTGATGCATTTTGTGATGCTAATAGCGATGCGTGCAGTAAATTTGTGATGCTAATAGTGATGGTAATAGGAGAAAAAAAAATTGTGGCAAGGCACACATACAATACTATGTGCTTTATTTGGGCCATACAAAATAGTTTCGGTAATGTGTACAATGCTCGTGTAAAAAAAGGCAAAGTATACTTAAATCATAACATTGGTATATGAAATAAATAAATGATCGCATAATGAAAGTGACCGGTACAATCATGACAAGATACTACTACTACATAGAAAATGTCTACACAGATCACGTGACCAAAAAAGAAGGGTTGTGAGCTCCATGGATCCAAGGGCGAGCTATAGATCCATGCTATCTGAAACCTCGTCCCGCCACAAAGGAGCATCGAACGGACTCTGCAAAAAAAGAAACAACTACACATCAGTCCACCATACAATAATGCATTCTAATTAAACATAGTAACTACGTACAATAAAGATGAGTGACTTACAGGGCCGCCACGTCCATACAATCGGTCGATCAATGCAGTGAGACCGTGCCTCTCTGCATATCGAGTCTCAAGGCCGGTGGAATCGCGATTTGTAATGGAGTGCTGCAAAGAAAATAAAATACAATTGTTACAAACACAATTGTTAGTACAAAGGATATTGCAAAAAAAATAAGTAAGAAAAACAAAAGAAAAACTTACAAAGTCCTCCAGATATGTGATGTGGCTGCCACTCCCAATATGATGGACCACTCCGACCTCTAATCGTACCCTCGCCACCTCGCGTTGCTATCTCCAACGTCCTGGAGAATCTATAGCCTCCTTCCTGAGTTGGCGCTAGTCGTGCGCGTCTAGCCACTCGGGCTTTGAAGCCCCACTCTTGAGTGCCTTGCGTGTGTCTGATCATCTGTGTGATATATATGCACGCATGCACTCCATCATCCAGCCAGTAGAAAACCTATCTGCTGCGGCTAGTACCGGAAACTCCTAATGCAAGGATGCTACTATATAGTCCTTGCTCCCCTTCGGTATGTTCTTCCAATGATCCAAGACGTTGCGTCGAAAAACTTGTTGGCACAACTCTCTCATGCGAGCCATCACCCTCCTCTCCTCATTATTCATGATGATGGCTCCTGATCTATCATCTACAAGGTAGGCATACCTATGCCTAAGATGGGTTCTCTCCCACCTGCGACCAACTCCTAGGCATATCCAGGAGACCCTTGTACATTTGGTGTACCTACCGAGGTAGTATCTCTCGGAGTAGCACCTATAGGGGTGCCACTTGCGGACGGCTGAGCCGGAGTGACTGGAGTAGATGTCTCCACAAGTGCGACAAATTTTGGAGGTATCGCAACTCCAGCAAAACGACGACACTACGTTGGTACCTCCACAGCAAACACCTAAGCCACGCTCTCTTGAACCGCCATGAGAGCGAGGAGTAGCACTTGTATCCCAAGCGGACCTCGGGCTCACTGTATCCAGATCTTTGCAATATCCCCCTGAACCACTCCCTCTGTCTGGCTCAAGTCTAGAGCGTTGACCTTGTCTGCTAAATTGAAGCATTAGAGCGCGCCGAAGTAGAACTAATAGAGTGACCTGATGGTGTCTGAGACAGCTCCTGGTCCACCATATCTCTAAATCTCGCAATCTGATTTGGAGACATACGCTTGAAGATCTCCTATAGCTCCTTGTCGCTCATCCCTTGACTCATCTTGATGATCTGAATATCCACAAATGTCACATGCACAGACAAAAAATGATGTTAGCATAATCAATATAAATCATACAAAGCACAGTAATATAAATCTTAAAGAAATAATCTTACTTAAAATACATATCCTATGTACCCTTATAAGCGATTCGTTAACGAATTGAGTAGGCGGATCCTCCAAGTATGAAGTACCCTATGGTCCCATGTCAATCTCCTAACACAACTCTGCATACACTAGAAGGTCGATAGACATGTTACCACAAAAGGATGAGTCCACCTCATTCTCAAAGAATTATTAGACTCATGTATTTCTATCATTGTTACCCGATGTTGGCTCCTCTACATGCTCCAAGATTTTGGTAGCCTCCATCCCTTGCAATATCAACCCCTCTATTTGCATACTATCCTCATCTATGCTCTCGAAACATCGCTTTGATCATATACTCTCGCACTTCGGGGAGCTGAAGGTATAATGTACCACCATCGAGGTTGTTGGGGGTTTGGATAGAAAATTACATATTCACAATCACGTACAAGAGAGATTTAAGTATTGTGACATATACCATATCATAATACAATTAAAAAATACATGAGTTCATACACATGTTCACAATGAGCCGACAACACAAACGTGTCACGCAAATCCGTCCATTTTTTTTCGAAATCTATTTCGAGAAATCTAGATGGAGCTCGTCGAACTGTTGCTCCAGCTCCTTCAAGTACCACTTTGAACCACTGCACATCGAACAAGATCATGGAGAAGCTATGATAATCCACCGTGACAATACTTTGCAAGTCTCCAAAATACTCCATGTCATCTATAACCATATTTGTATCCATTGCTCGTCGTCGGCTCTCTTGCTCGAACCTTGCCATGATACCACAATCTGTTGTGGAGCGCATTTTGTCAATACGCTCCACGCGAAAATGCTGTCCACGCGACCATGCTACACTATATATTTTGTACTGTACATTGAAACACTCAATTAGTTGTTGCATATAAAATATAGATACGACAAATCCTGAACGCATCATCAACCTTGGACTACATCCCCTCGAGAATTTCCACTCCTTGGTTGAGATCTCTGCCCCTTCGTGCGGTCAAAGCTCCATGCAACCATCGCATTGATATAAAGTGCGGCATCTCCTCCATGCCCTCGGGATATCGAATCGGTCGATGGCGCGTACTATGTCGAAAATCATATCACGCTTCCTCTCGATCTTTCCTAGCTTTCTGGTACCTAGCGAGCCATGTCTCCATAGAGGCATTGTGCAACATATAAAAGCGATTCACTTTCTCCTCCATTGCAGCATCCATTCTTTTTTCTACCCCATTTCCAACCACCACATCTCTAATCAATCTATCATCGTCCTTCAGCGACCATAGCATATTGTTGTCTGAATCCATCGTTGGTAGCCATTGTGAAATATGCACTAGCGCCTTAGGACGCCAACAAACCTTGAGCCATGCTACCTTTTGGTCGAGGTCGTTGTCACACAAATCCTTTTAGGGTTTTCATGAAGCGCTCCAAGAAGAACATCCATCGCGTATGGACAAGTCCAGTAATCTCCACTTTATCTACAAGATGCACAAGAAGGTGGATTTGAATCGTGAGCATGCTGGTAGGCTGGTATTTCTCAAAGAGACAGACTATCTCCACTCACTGCTCCCCGCCTCGCGGATTCAATAGAGGACGTCTTAATCTCCTTCTGTGAGATCCACTGTACTAAAGTCGACAACCTATAAATCGCCCTGCGTATTTCTGGAGTAAGGCATATTGTGATCGCGATTGGTAGTACAAACTACCACAAACAAAAAAGCATTATGAACAACGACTATACTCCAAATAGAAAAATATGTAGGCCACTTACAATCCATTTGTAGTACAAACTTGACATATCGTATGTCAATCATGGGATTTTAGCCCTGATAATTGGTCGACTTTAGAAAACGCGGACATGAGAGAATGCATCATACCCATCGGAGTGCGGATAGAATTGACTATTTGCTTCACAATGCGCTCTTCTTTAGTGGACAAAACCCAAGGAGCGCGAGGTAGCTACAAGCGACCATCAACACTCGACTGTGGCCAAAGTGCCTCCATCTTGCCTACCTCCTTCAAATCCATTCGTGCCCCTACAATGTCTCTCTTTCTTGTGATGTGGTCCCATAGCAAGCTGCCCACGTTCTTGAAAATATGCATGGGATCCAACAAGTGGTTGATCTGTAAGTGGGTCCAATATGGCAACTAGTAGAAAACTGAGAACCGTTGCATTCCATTTGGATGTGACTCCGTGTGGATCATTTTTAGCTTGTACCAGCTTTAGGCATTCATATGTGCTGGAGGTCGTCTAAGAAAACCTTCCCTAAGTTCATAACCCTCTGGCAAGAAAGCAGTGTGTTCTTGATATAACATCTTCTTCATGGTTCATGACCTTCGGGAGTCTAACTGTGGCCCACACAATGGACATGAATGATAACATGAGGTAACCAAACCTGTCCCAACACCTCTATCTAGTGAATACAAACTTGAAGGAGCTATGATAAATATTATCAATGAGAATGGAAGCCTATTTACTTGAGCACTCTCCGAATCCCAGAATGTCATGCATGGTCCACATGAGAATGGCTTGAATATTGGCGGACCCTTGACCATCGTGCTTGCTCATATCTTGCACGGTGACCCCCTCCTTCCACAAAATCTTAAGGTCATCAACTAATGGATGAAGATACACATCTATATTTTTGACTTTGTAATGACCGGGAACAAGTAAGCTAAGGATGAGATGTCATTTCTTCATAGAAAGCCATGGAGGGATATTGTAGTTGACAAGGACTATAGGCCACACACTGTAAGAAGGTGAGTGCAGACCGAATGGGTTCATACCATCCATAGCAAGACCAAGCCGAATATTCCTTGGCTCTTGGGCAAAGCCTGGGAAGGTAGAGTCAATGTGGCTCCATGCGCGTGAATCAGTTGATATTCGCTGAACTCCATCTGTGGACCTATTCTGTGCATGCCACATTGTCAAGCTCGCCATGTCGGACGTACAAAACATGTGGTTTATGCGGGGGATAAGCAAAAAGTATCTAAGAACTTTTTGAGGGATGGTTTTCCCTTGCAAGTTTTGTCAATACATGTGAGCACCACACTCTAGACATATCTCCATAGTCTCGTATTTTTCTCAAAACAGTATACAATCATTGATATATGCATGGATGTTGTTGTAGTCCATGCCAAGCTTTCGTAAAATATGTCGCGCATCATCACGAGCCTCAAGCATAGTATTTGCAAGTGGTAATATATGATACTTCAGTAACCTGAAAAAAATCATAAAAAACCTTGAAAAAATCCAAATGTTTTTAATGATAGTGCCGAAAAGAAATCAACAAAGCATACGTACAAGGTACTTGAACAACTCAGTCACACTCGCATTGCTCCACCCGTATTTTGCTTGCACACTTGGGAGTGCAAGCAGTGTATTCAGACAAGATACACGGCACCCATCATATAATGATATGGATGCTTCCTCTCTAAGTAGATCAGAAGTCTCGACATCCATGGGCATCAATGCATCGATCATTGCCTCCATCTCAGGCTCCAAGATTGTAGGTAAGCTTGGAAGGCTGCCTGTCTCCTCTGGTATTGACGGTATAGATTGGGTAGTAGCTTTCAAGTGGTGGATTGGCTTAGGCACTCCATCCATTTCATGCCTATAAACTCTTCTAACTGGCTGCAAAGGGTGTACTCTTCCTTGGGTCGAGATGTCACCTCCCTGGATAGAAAATTTGCAAGCCACACCGAATGTTTTTGTATATGGTATTCAATTAGCTTGCGAATACAATGCATGATTGATATACACTTTCCTTACCATTTGCTCAAAATCTAAGATCGCCTAATCAATGATCTCAGATTGAAACTCCCCGAAGCGTCATACGTGTTCTATAGACAATCGACATTTTTGTCTAATTGCCAGCTTACATTGAGAGTAAGGACATGGGACACATTGATTAAGATACGCCTCACGATTTTGAACATCACGACCTTCATCGTTTTTCATTTGGTCTATGTTATGACAAACAATTTATTTTTGTTATCATTCTTTTTTTCTTTCTTAAATTGTTTAAGAAGGGATTTTTCTCTTGTAACTTAGCAAAATTAACGTATATAAAGTCTCCACGGACCCACAAATTAACGTAGGTCAGAGTGTTTCCTGACTTGTGGTATTGCACCGGACCTCACTGGACCTCGCCACCACTCTCTCTTTGTTTTTCATCCATTCATTCTCTTCTCTCCTTCCATCTCTCTCTCTTTCTCTTTCTTTATTATGTTGTATATTTATTCCCCCTCTCTCATTTTCTTTCTTTCTCTCTTCCTCTCCCTCTCTCATTTTCTTTAACAATACATCTTTCTCTCTCTACTACTACTACTACTACTACTACTACCACTACCACTACCACTACCACTACCACTACCACTACCACTACCACTACCACTACCACTACCACTACAAACAAGAAAAGAAGAAAAAAGTACTACTACTACCACTACTATAACAACAACAACAACAAGAAAACTAAACAACAAATAAATAAGAAAAGAAAAAAAAAACTACTACTACTACTACTACAACAACAAACAAGAAAACCACCACCACCACCACCACTACTACTACTACAAACAAGAAAAGAAGAAAAAATTACTACTACTACCACTACTATAACAACAACAACAACAAGAAAACTAAACAACAAATAAATAAGAAAAGAAAAAAAAAACTACTACTACTACTACAACAACAACAAACAAGAAAACCACCACCACCACCACCACCACTACTACTACAAACAAGAAAACCACCACCACCACCACCACCACCACTACTACTACTACTACGATGACTACGACTACGACCACCACAACAACAAACCACCACCACTACCACTACAATAAACAAGAAAAGAAGAAGAAGAAGAAGAAACTACTACTACTACTACTACTACTACTACTACTACTACTATTACTACAAACAAGAAAGCTAAACAACAATAAACAAGAAAATAAAATAAACTACTACTACTACAACAACAATAAACAAGAAAACTACTATTACTACTACTAGTACTATTACTATGACCACAACTACGACTACCACAACAACAATAAACAAGGAGAAAAGAAATTAAACAACTACCACTACCACTACCACTATGACTGCCACAACAATAACAAACAAGAAAATAAGAAATTAAATAACAACTACCACTACCACTACCACTACCACTACCACTACCACTATGACTACCACAACAATAACAAACAAGAAAATAAGAAATTAAACAACAACTACCACTACCATAACAAACAATTAAAAAAAAGAAATAAAAAAACAATAACAATAATAGCAACCTCTCTCTCCCTTCCTCCCTCCCTCTCCCTCTCTTTCTCTCTTTCCCTATTATTTTTAATGTTTTCTCCCTCTCTCTTATTCCGTCTTTCCTTTTCTTCTTCTTCTCTCTCTCTCAATACATATAATTTTTAACAAAAACAAGTAAAAGAAAAGGAGAAAAAACAAAAACAAAGCAAAAAGGAAAAATGCACTCACCGCAAAGGCCCGAGGATAGATTTAGCGGCTTCTCTTCGCCCTTCGTATACTTGCTCCTCTTCTTCGCAAATGGCGGCAGCGACGGTGAGAAGCTTTTCTTCTCCCTCTTTCTCTATTTCTCTCCCTCTCCCTCTCAAATGCAAGATGGAGTTTGTTCTCCCTTGCGGTCTCTCTTTCGTTCATTCGTGCAAAATAACGCACTCGAGTTTTGGCCCACATTTTTTCGTCTAACCACCGTCGCTATTTGCGACGTAAATAGCGACGCCGCTATTTTGCATCGGAAAGCGCCGTCGCTATGCCTCCGTATCCTTGTAGTATCTATATATCCATAGACTGCACCTATGTAGCTTTGTTTTCTTGAAGGCTCAGTGTCTTCTGGACTTAGCTTAGGGCAGTCTGCTTGGATGTGTCCTAGCTTATTACAATGGAAGCATTGACAGTAGAGACATCTCTTATGGATGTGCCCTATCTCTCCATATGTATGGCATCTCTTACCCAAATCTCGGGAGTCATCTTTAATACAATTGCCCAATTTAAGTTCTTGGATGATTGGATTCGTTTGGAGTAATGCATAATGCAAGTCCGTTGGATACATTGCTTCAAGATGGTGGTTTAGAGGAGTGTTTAGACCATGGAAAAACTTGGATACTTGCTGCGCAATATCCATAGCTGGTGCATATTTTAGTAGGGTTACAAAGAGTAGTAAGCTTCCAAGATTAATTCCAGTTGCTTGAGCTTGAAAAAATTCATTCATCCTCAAAGTCTGGTAGGTTGGCAGAAGGTATTGTCCGCGTATAGCATCTTTCAGCTAAGCCCAAGTGACATCAGCTTTGAAAATACCTTGATCCTTGCACTATTGCTTCCACCATAACCGGGTCTGACCAACTAGCTTGAGTTTGGCTATCATTGCTTGATTGGTAGAAGCAGTTCCCGAAGCAGAGACATAATCATCCATAGACTCAATCCATATCTCTACCTCTACTACGACGTCTATTCCTTCTCCATCAAACTCGGGTGCCTTAATTTGCTTGAGAAGAAATTTCTTCTCTTGCATGTCAGCATTTGTGGGTGCAGGAGGTGCCTAACAATCAAGCCATACCATTTAGGTTATTTTGTTTAGGATATGTTTATGAACCATACATTAATTAATCATGCATCATTATGAAGTTTTGCTCTAATACCAACTGTAAGATGCCCGCCCATCGGCTGTCTAGGCACGCTTTTAGCAGTCTATCGAGAAACAAATCTAAGTGTCGCTACTCGGCACTCCCATGGAATATTTCGAGTTTTGTCACCTAGGGTTCCCTAAATCCGCCTCACAACGGAATGCTCACCGTCGAACCCACTAGGATTGACCTGAAATTTGGGCTCCTATTGGCCAAGGTCTCCTAACAACATTCTAGCATCGAGGATCCTGGACATCCTACTTTACATAGAGATACCCAAGCAGAAGCAGACACATGCCCCACACTTGGTTCAAAGAGAATGGAAAACGAGAGGGATGCACTGCTCAACCTCTCTGCCTGTAGGACATAGTCCCATTCTGGTCCCCTAAAATGGCATGAATCGGGCTCTAGCCTAACCATACCCTAAAGATCAAATGATGGTAAAATATTGTGAGAAGACTCCCAGTTCTCTGGGACCACCCTGCCATAGGACAAACTCGTCGGGGGTTTCGCCCACTCACTTCCCTTAATTGCTTTAGTTTTCTAATTAGGTCCTACCACATTTATGTGTGATACTTAAAGTCATCTTCATTATTTAAGCCTTTTAGAGAACCGGGTTCGTTCCATAACTTACAGCACAAACACAAAAATAGAGCAAAGCAATCTATTGACACATAAGTTCAAACAGGTTCCTTAACTTATCTTCAAGTTAATCTTTGTCTCTCGCCCATATAGGAGAAATTATGTCTCTCTTTTTTCCAACAGAAGTATCCATTCTGCCTTGCAGAAGTAACTAGTCCAAATCACATGGCACCACAAATTCAATCCTTTATCTAGAATAGGATCTCCCAACATGCCCAGATGTTGGGGGCCACGGAGGTCTTCAACTCCATTCTAGACCCAGCAAGGGGTGTCCAAAGCTCCACCTAACCTGCAAGCTATCTAGGAGCGAAACATCATTCACGTGGTTGGCCTTTTCACCACTTGACCTTCGGCCTATGAATCTAGCAGTGCCCTCTCGGGTTAATCCGTGATGCAATCATGGAGGTGATCTACTCGTGCAATATATCCTTCCTTAATTAAATCCTTTAAGAATCCAGCACAACAAGGCATTCAACCCTAATATCATTTTCCAAGAAAACTTTCCTTTATCTTCATGGCAACTTGTCATCATAGACCCTTGCCAAGCATTTATCATAAATCACAAGCACTTGGAATAATCATCCAAACAACAAACTAACAACTAGTTGAATGTAAAAGTATTTAGGGTGTTGTTCGATCAACTAACAAAACCAATTGTATTCTTTCCAAACAATGCAAGAATAGACGATATAACATTTCCATCGTATATTTGCTCTCCCCCTTGGGATCTAAGAGCGATACTATGCAAAAATGTTTCTTAACACTTCTTCCTTTCAACTAGGGCATATGTTAAGGGTTCAAACACTATTTACGACGTAAGTTCTATAGGTCACTTACATTGATCAATAAGCCAACCCTGAATTTGGATTGAAAGAGTTGTCGCTATCCAACTGATCTCAAGACATCTTATTTTTAACCCTTATGATTAATTTCTTGTACTAGCTCTTAGTCAAGTCATGAGGCAAATAGGAAATCATCCTCATATATCAAAACATGTTATAGGCATAATGTGTAAATACTTGATAAGATAAGTGCAAGATGATCTCAAGTAACTAGACTCTAATAGGCCTTGCATTGAGCTAGAATCTAGTTCTTCTCAATATTTTGGCTCTTAAGCTAAGTACTTTTGAAGTATCTAAACTTTAAACTAGTACATTCTATTCATGATTCTTAATGTCATATTATTTTAGCAATTATGCTCTTTATAACCCTTGACTATGCTTTAACCTAGCACTTGTATGCATAATCTTTTAATGTCGTTCTTTTGATGACTATATCATTCATAACCCTTGACTAATTCTTCCTTGTAATTGCTCTACCAACAAATAAGCCATATGCAAGTACGTGCAATTAACTTCCCTTGATATATGCACTTCACAAACTCCATTTCTCGAGTAGGTGAGATGAAATTTATCCTTTCTGATGATGTATACTCGTGCATCATAGTATGGGCATAACGTATCTCATACGAGAATAAAAATAAGCATCTATCAATTTGGAAATACATTATTTACGACCGGTGCCGCAGTTGGATTGACAGTGTTGCCTTCGTCCGAAGCTTTGTTGTTGGTTATGGGATTGCTATCCGCACGTAACATTCATCGCTTGGGGGCCATCATCCGCAAGTAGACTCAAGAGACTAAGAAGGTGGAATAGATTCAAGATGGGAGAGCGTAAGAGAAGATAGCTAAGTCGAGGATTGAGATAGAGGGAATTGAGCTAACTCTCTCCCTTGCAGCCTCTTTGAGTAACTCCTCTCTCTCTCTCTCTCTCTCTCTCTCTCTCTCTCTCTCTCTCTCTCTCTCTCTCTCTCTCTCTCTCAAGCTCTCTCTGACAATCTCTTGGAGGGGTATCCTTCTCTCTACCTCTCTCTCGCAACCTCTTGGGGTCTCCTTATCCTTCTTGTACCTCCCCATGCTTCATATTTATAGTGAATTAGAAAAGAGGCTTGTGGCTGAGAAGAGGAGTTCTTTGTGGAGGGGAATCTTGGAAAAATTAATGATATGATGCTCAGATCTTAAATCTAATGGTTCCATTGGCTCAAAAGGGGGGTAAAACCCCAAGAAACTTGATTAGAAAGCTCTCACTTTACTCCTTCTTTCCTCTGTTCGAAGTGTTGTTTTCTGTTTGTAGACTGTGATTGCGGCGCACACGATTTTGCAAATCCCTATCTTTATTTTTTCTTTTGATAAAATCTCCAAACTAACTAAAACGTCACTTGTCTTTTCTTTTAAATGACATCCAGTTCTAAAAATCTCCATATCTTTCTAGGCTAATATCTAAAATATCTAAAATATACTAGTTTTACCCAAAATCTAATATTTTTTAACCATCCAAACTATACACATTAATACTAGTGATTAATATAGCTCATAAGTCTCGTTCATGTTGTGATTTCCGTGAAGGGTGGCTACGGTCCTTGTCAATCCGAGGAAAATATCGGATTTACGACTCTTGATTTTTCTAAATAAAATATATTTAATTAAATAAAAATTATTAATTACTAATGTTATTTAGTTTTTACCTTAGTTAGTCTTTAGTTAGTAACCTTACTAACTTATTAATTGACTAACTAACTTTCAAACTAACCAACTAACTTTTAATTGCATGGAAATATTACAGACACCCCCAAAAATGGTTGCATGAGTGTTTGTCAAAGGGCTATATTTTCCACTCTACATGTTAGGATTGGCTTTGTGTGTGAGAGGTCTGTCAATAAGGAGCATAGCTAGCTAGGAGACTCTAGTCGTAAATCTTGGCACATCAAAGACTAGTCTAACCCCCTACGAGCCCGAGATGGCTTTTTGAAATGTCTTAACACGAACTAAGGGCAGAAATTTAGTGGAAATGCCTTCGGGTGAGTCCTATATTTGATAGATTTATTTATGTAAATGAAGCTATATTGCTTAATTGGAATAAAATATTGTTATTTTTTACTAAAACGATTGTTTGATATTATCTTCGTGCCCATGCCATAATTTACATGAAGGAACCCTTGATCGATTTGTCCTATAAATGAGTAGTCTCATGGTAAGTCAAGAGTTTTTTTTCAAAGTGCTAGACTTACGATGTTTTAAGAAGAGTTGAATGATAAACTTCCTAGGGAATTCTATGAGACTTGATGTCATGTTGTTTTAGGGAACCCAAGTGAGACTTTGCCTTATGGGCAGAGGGGTTGACATGTTAGCTCCCCTAGTTTCTCACTCACTTTGAACCAAGTTCCACACAAGTTTGCTTCAGTTTGGGATGAGTTGTGTAAGCAAGTGCACATGTGATCGATGTTAGGTGACCATATTACTATTTTAGGAATGAATGTTTAGGTAACAATATTATTGTTTTAGGGACCTTGAATTTACGTCGATTCTCATGGGAATTGGGCAAAGCTTTCCATGCAAGGTAGACTCAAGCAATCTAGGGTAATAAAGTTAGTAATATTTCTAGGGAGTTTTGGATGGTGTTCCCTAAAAAGATCTCTTGATGGACTACTAAATCATGCTGACATTAGGTACATTACATATGGTATTATAGCCAAATCGAATAAACATCTAGGAAGGTTTGTTTGTAACCTATTTGAGAAAAAATTGAGTGTAAAAATGATTTTTCATCTAACAAATGGTGGGATTATTTCTAAAATGAGAAAGATTGCAGAAACTCCTTATATTTCAAGCAATGTTTACCTCCACAATGCATTCTCCTAATTTTGATTGGTTGGATCACTTCGTGAGAGTCTTGGAGCATATATATAATCCTTGTTGTATTGGGAGTGGCAATGGATGCAAAGTGGAGTCTATTGACTCATAAATGCCGTTTGACTTTCTTCTTTACAAATTAGTCTCAAAAGGATCAAGTGGATGAAAGACCTTAAGGTGGTCAAGTTATTCATCTTTGGAAAATCACATCATATTCTCAACATAAGCAGAGAGTAGACTTGCTAGAACTACTATCTCTATGACCAATTGCTCTCCATTATGTCAGTCATCATTTTAGGTGCTCACACTATAATAAATATTCTAAAGATGGCTTTCAAGGTATTCCCCTTAAATATAGAATCTTAAATATCTATGTTGAGTTTCTAGAGCCCCAAGAGGAACACTAAGGAAAAGGGGATTCTACTGCAAGAAAATCTATCTTGTAACATCAACAAGCTTTCATTTCATTCTTTTGATAACCAAAACAAAGAAAACAACAAATCTTCACACAACATCATAGTAGATATCTCTCACGGATTTGATAGAATCAATCATAATCTTCAACATCTTCATAAAATCCATCAATAGAACAATGAATATAAAATAATACACCATTTTTGAATGGAAATCAATCACATAATATTCATCTTCAATGTCTTCATAGTTCTCTCTCTCAATCTCTCATATATAGTTACACTATTTTGATAGAATTGACTATCTCTGGCTCTCTCTCTCTCTCTCCATCAATAGTGCTTAATCTCCTCACTACAATACTCAATACTAACTCTCAATAATCATTCTTAGGTCGTGGATGCACCTCCCAAGAGGTATGTCTGATGTGAAGAGGTACTAGAGATACTACAATGTCTCTTCATAGCTCACTACTGTCACTGTCACTCCAGTCTTCTCTTCAGTCTTTAGTAGCTGCTTTTTCCATTTGTTTTAGCTCTTTTGAACTTAGATTCATCCTTTCCAAAAGTTAAAAAACTTTCCCAAAGTCACACATACATTCTACAGAACACTTACAGAAGATCTACAGAACAGTACAGTACATGACCAGAGCAGATACAGAACAGTTTACAGAGCCGAGACAGAGGCTCTACAGAAGCTTTACAGAGGGTTACATAAGGTCATCAGAGAACATCAAATCCTCATAACTCATACTAAAACCATTCCAAACTATCAAAAACTATCCAATAGATTTTCAAAAGATTTCAATCTTCATCAATCATCAATCCATACTTCATACAGAAGAAAATCAGAACAAAACAGAAGCTATCAGAAGGTATACATAACCAATCAAAACCTCAACAGAACCTATCAGAACATCACAAAGCTTCATATCTCTACTAAGAATCATCATGAGCTTCCAAAACATAATCAATATCATCCAAAATGCTCTCAAATACTTCCATTAACAACCAAACATCACTCTAAATCCATAAAAAATCAATCATTTAGTCCTAAAAAACAACAAAAATCAGTCAAAATTCAGTCTTTTTCCACTCTCAACATATCCCCACACTTAGAAAGGAAGCATCCTCACGACCTAAGGAAAAGAAGAATATAAGTTCATTAAAGAGCTCAATTTTATCTTCCGTAGGATCTTCAATAATCTCTCTTAACCACGACCCCAACTTATCACCTATATCTGATAGAAAAATACTTCTAAATGAAAACTTTCGTTATTCAGTAACTCATCTGATAATCATTTAAAAGTGATAACAAATTTGTAAAGGATATAAGAGGTTCTTCTTCAGCTTTCCACCATAGACTTTCCATCCACCATCAATAGTTCGAAAAGAGCTCTCAGACAAATTATTCAATCAGCACAAACTCATCACATACAAATTATTACAACACACACACAAACACTAAATACAAAACCATCTGAATGACACTTCCAAAAAGAGATATATATATCAGTAAGAATCATCCAAAATACATTGCAAAGGCATCAATGAAGGTGATCCCTTTTGAAGGCTTGGTGATTTTGAAAACGATCCATGGAGAAGGACTCATCCACAAATGTCTTTGGAGGATTTTGAAAGAACTGAAGGCAACACATCCTTTCTACCAAAACAAGGTATCTGCTAGGTAGACATAGGGCATGAAAATAGAGGACATCCAACTGTTGGGAATCAATGTTCACATTGACATTTATACAAAGCTTTGGAATGGCCTTTTGATCATTATGGGAATGCCTATGCATATATGCTAGATATCAAGCAAAATGAGCTGTCAATCTCACTGAATGATCTAGAGATTGTGAATATTGGTGAGCAAAATGGAGGTAATTCTGGTATGCTTGACTAGCAGTAGTCCAGTCCCCTGGTTTTTTAATGGCCAGTTAATCTGTGGTCCTATGAGAGAATCAGTCGAGCTCCATCCTCTTCTTCTCAAAATCTGTTGATCAAATCCATCGTACTCACTAACCAACTGAGGGGGTTGAGAAATAGAAGTGGCAGGAGATAGAAGTGGAATAAATAAAAGAGGATGAAGAGATGGGTAGGCAAAATCATAAAAGGAGGAATAGGCTAAAGAAGGAGTGGCTGAAAATTTAAGTGAATCAGTTAGGAAAGGTATCAATTGATAACCAAGAAAAGTAGAAGGTATATGGATAGATGGTGAAGGGCATAGTGGAGAAGGGGAAAAGACTTGATATTTGATTAAAGAACAATAGGTAAATATAGAAATTTGAGGAAAACCCTGAGATTGGAAAAGAAGAGGTAAGATAGCTGTTGAATTGGTTTGATAAAGGGAAAGATAAGTATCATAGCGATAGGCCATTTGTTGATAGTACGATAGGCTAGGAACAGAGGGACCTAAAACAAATATTCTTTGATAGGCATCAAAAAAGGATGAATCAAATGGATGGTTCTTGGAAAGATAAGCTAGGAGATCCACCCTCAGTTGGTTAGTGCTTTGCACATAAGTAGAAGCTGTATTCTGACGTTGATTCAGGATCACAGAATCAATCATTGAATGCCGTGAATTGTCAGGGCAAGTAGCCCCTTTTGAAGAATAACACTAGAACATGACATCTATTCTCAACTCCAAATAGTTGACATACAAAACAGCTTGCAAAACCACATCCTCCACATACTAGGCCAGATCTACATCATCTGAAATCAACAAATCACCTCGTAGATACATGTAAGACAACAACATGGTATTTGTCGTCACACAGAATCTTCAAAAATCGTACGGACCACTTCTATCAGCAAATCAGGAGACCAAGCCCCACTCCAACCATCCTCTGGAAGAGAAAGATCCATCGTTGAAAGCTTCATATAGAAGGCCAACTTCTGCATGATAGTGGGCAAAGAAAGAATGGTCCGGAGGAACATACTCCTGAAAGTGCTCAAATGTAGACCATAACAAATCCATCGTGGATTGCAATCTTTCCACTTTATCTTGAAACAATGGACACAATGTGGCCTATCTCTAGAGAACTGCCAAGTCCTACTGAGACATAGAAGGAATCATAGGAACATTAGGGCTTAGAGGAATGGACCGTGACTGTGCCAATTGGTATTACAACTGCTTAATTTGGAAAGCTTGTGATTCCACTGTATTATGAGCAATCTGTAAAGTGAACAGTTTTGTATCTAAAAGAGTCTGAAACTCTCGAGCTTCTTTGGACATTCTCTCTTTCTCCTCTGGGACTCTAGTGACCTCTGACTGAGCTTCTGCTAAACTGAATCTTCAAAGAAGATATTTCTTCTCTCTGAGTCTCAACCATTTGGGTCTATTGCTCTATCTGCTTAAACAAATCTACAAGTGTGTCTTTAGCAGAGGCTAACTTTGAGGTTGCCTTATGCAACTGGTCTTTGGACTGCATCAATTCTTCATAGAAAGAAGCATACAGCTGTTGAACACAAGCTGTCATTGAAAGTTCAATCAAACTTTGGATGTCATTACAAAGGAATGGAATAGTATCTCCTAACACTAAATTGTTTCGTGAAGGGATTGATATTTCCAAAGAACCCTCTCTATGTGCCTTGAATAAATTGTTACATGGGAGGTAAGCAAGGAGGTCACTGCCAGATGTAGTAGGAATTGTGACTGAAGGAAGTACTGAGGAAGTTTTATCTGCTGCACGCTTCAAGCGCTTTCGCTGAATGACCAATGGAGGAGGGGAATCAAGATCCTCTATGTCAATAGGTTTTGACTCTTCTGAAGGTGGAGGGGGAAGAACTGGATCAGATGGAGGAGGTGGTAGCACACCCTTCCTAAGGCCTGAGTATATCAAGAAAGCATATAAGTAGGAACCATAAGTGACATTTGTGACATTCCCTCTGGTTACTTTGACAAAATTTTGGTCCATCTTTGTAAGCAGATAAGTACTCCAATCAATGGCCACCCCATTTAACACCATCCTGGAAGCTGTGAAGAGTTCTTTGGACAAATAATGGGATGGCATTTTAGCAGGCATAAACCTGTCTTGGAGGAACTGGTAGACTAACTTCGAAAGAGGATCAATGATGATCATGGAAAAAGATACTCCTAAAGTGTTTATCACTTTCTTAACATCCAGAATCTCTTTGGTCTGCTTTTGTAACAACTTGATAATCTCATCATTGGAGAATAATTGACTGGCTGTAACAAAGGGCTCTCCTTTGTAGGGAAGAGACAAAGCCTTCCCTAACCCTCGGGGTGTCAACACCATGGAAGCACTACGAACCAGGTCCGACTTTTTACTATATGATGCAAGAAACTCATCACACATGGATGGATCATCTGGAATCAATGGGAATGAAGCAGCCATGAAAGTTGCAAGTCCTGCTTTCGCTATAGGCTCAAAAGCCAATAGGGAAGAATAATCCCTACTGATCAGCGGGACATACTGGATAGGAGGAGGAGTGTGAGGCGCCATTCAGATGGAAAACACACACACCACAAAACACAGACAATCACAAAGGATGCCTGCAAAATAACCGAAATAGCTATAAAAAAGAAATCAATCCAAAAGAAATACACACAGACGTAACTAACCAATTTACCACCCCAAACAATCCACATCCTAGAAAAAATTCAACATGACCTCTACACATATGCGACTGAAAACTTCATGCGATGCAACAAACAGGCACCCAAAACCCCGTATCAGGCAAAAAAAGAAAGAAAAACTACAAACCGCACCCATAATCGTAGCACATAAGCAAATCATAATACCATAAAAATCTAATCAAGACCTAACCATAACTTTGACCAACAATTTCAACTTAGAGAACTTTACACGCCCATCCCAAGAAGCGTGTTTATTAAAAAAATTTAAAAAAATGTGTAATGAGAAAAAATGGTTTTAAAGAAGGGTTCATTTTAAGAAATTATTAACAATGGGTGACATTTTATTAGGTTGTAAACCTTAATAAGAAAACGACAGTTCCTTTTTAAAATTTAATTACAATTTATTAGGGTGAAGCGGTGCTTAAACAAAACCCGGACTGCGATTTCTTTATTAATTAAAAATTAATGGTGATGTGGAGTGTTTTTTTGCCAACGCATGCTTTTTTGTGATGGCTGGTTTATTTTTATTAAAAATTAAGGTGCCTCTGAAGCACACGTAGCGCATGCAAAGTGAACAGCTAGTTGATTTTTAAATTATTAGAACATTGTGTGTTTAGCACGAGCACGCATGAAAAAGTGAGTGAATATAGTTTATTTAGCAATTAATTATGGTTAAGGGATGATGAAAATGAATAAAGCTCAAAAAATAAATACATGGTAGGGGTGTGTATACAATAGACTGAAGGCGCACTGGATAGTCTCCAAATGCAAGGAATCCATTAAAAAAAAAGAAAGCACCTTAGTGTTTTTGTATTATTTTTATATTTACTATTATTGTTGTTGTTATTTTTTTTATTTTTTAAAAAAATAGTTTATGTATGTTTGTATTTTGTGTATTGTATGGTTTTGTTTTTTTTTTTTCGTTCGTTTTCTTCCTTTGTTTGTTTGTTTTTTTGTTTTTTAATTATGAAAACGGGATATAGAACACATGAATATATTGTGAAGTATAAGGGTGGAATTTCAACAATCCAGCAAGTATCAACAATGTGTTGTAATTTATCCATGATTTTCCAGCTAATTTTTAAAATTTAAAATGAATTTTCATGAGGTGAAGTATTAAATTTAGGATTTTGGCTTCAAATAATACTTTAGCCATTTATAGAAGCATTTCTGGTAAAAGAGGCAAGGAGATTTGTAGAATTTTCTAGAATTTTTTTGGAAATATTTCTGAAATTTTAATGAATTTTACTCATATTATATGTATTTTTAAAGAAATTTTGAAGTTTTGAATTTTTGACAATTTATTTTCTTGAATTCCCACTTTAAAAAATATTCCAAATGATTTTAGCAATGTTCGAATTTTTTTGCACTTTTTTTGGATTTTAAATGAATTTTTAAAGTTTTTAGGTGTTTTATGTGTATTTTTATGTGTTTTTCGGGTGTGGAAATTAAAAGGTGATACCAGAGCTACGTATGAACATCGGAGGATGACTGCATGTGAACGGCTGACTGCAACACACCACCGCACAGACAAATCGGAAGCACGTCTTCGCACGTCAACGCCCGCTAGCAGCTCATGTACGCGTGCACGCACTGCGTTGTGAACAAGGGAGGTAGAGGGGAAAAATGAAGGAACGAAGCGAGCATAGGGGAAAACGGGGGTGAGGGGAGGATAGGGGATGAAAGGATCGAAGTTAGGTGAGGGAAGGAACTGAGGTTAGGTAAGTTAATTAAGGCGAGTAAGTAAATTAAGTAAACTAGGTTCATTAGGTGAATTAAGTTGATTAAGTTATGTTAAGCTAAATAGGGTACTTAAGTTGATTAGGGTAGTTAAGTTGATTAAGTTATATTAAAGTAAATTAAGTTAAATGGAATGTAGGAGGACTAACCAGGGGGTGGTGGGGGGGCGTTCGACGGCGGCGTGGGATGAGAGGAGGAGAGGAGAGGAAGACGGAGGTGGGGTGGGTGTTGACAGCGGTAGAGAAGGAGGAGAGGAAAGGAAGAGGGAGATGGGGCACAGGCATCGACGGCGGCAGAGGAGGAGGAGAGGAAAGGAAGACGGAGGTGGGGCGTAGGCATCGATGGCAGTAGAGGAGGAGGAGAGGAAAGGAAGATGGAGGTGGGGCGCAGGCGTCAACAGCGGTAGAGGAGGAGGAGAGGAGGAGAGGAGGCGGGCGGACGTGAGAGAGGCATAGGTGGTGGGAGAAGGGCGAGGTAGGAGAGGTGTACGAAGGCGGACGTGGTGGAGGGCGAGGTGGGAGAGACGGAGCAGGGTGAAAAAGGCAGAGAATGAGGAGGTGGCGACAATCGCAGTTGGTGTAGAGGGAGGGAAAGTGGCGATGGAGCAGGGAGCACGCGGAAGAGAGGAAGGCGAGGAGAACGCAGCAAAAACAGGTAAACAGTTTTTTTTCTTCTTCTTCTTCTTCTTTTAAAAAAATAAATGGTTTTTTTGTTTTTTTAATTAAATTTATTTTTATGTGTAGGGGGTGTTTGTGGGTTTTTTTAATTGTTTTTTCATTATTAGTTTTTTATTTGTATTTGTATTTTTGTTTTTTATTTTTTTAAGTGTTGTGTGTTTTTTTTTAAATTTACATGGGGATTAGGTTTGTAATTATTGTTGTGTGTTTGTTTTAATGGTGGGTATTGTTTTTTGTTTTTCATTTTGGTTTTCTTTAAATAAAAATAAATTGGTTATGGGTGTAAAAAAGAAGCGCATCCTCGTCCCGCGCGCACGCGCGGGGCAAGAGTAAAAAAAAATGCAATGACGGGATCAAATAGGGCAGGGACGGCGATGTGCAAGGCATTGAGGCGACGAGGGCGTCCGGAGGCGCATAAAACTAAAAACAGGCGCGTTCACACGCAACATGAGAAACGCGGCCACACGACAAAAAGAAAGAAAATTTAATAAAACCCAAACCGTTCGTCGGATCAAAAAATCATAAAAAAGAAAAAAGTGTTGAGATATGAGGGGAAAATCATAGAAAAATGTGACTGTTTTTGGGGAAAAATCAGGGTGTTCACATGGAAAAAATACAAAAAACAAGCCCAAAAACACATACGGGTATTAATATCAAAAAATTCGCGCATCGCAACGAAGTGTGAAAACAAGGAAAAATGTCCAAAACAATGTGTCCAACAACCCTATCACTGCAAAACACAGCTCCGATTGAGATAGGATGCAGTCACATGGGAAAAACTCCAAAAACATATCCAAAATGGACTTAGAAATTAATATGAGAAGAACCATGCACCGGAATAGAGGACAATAAACAAGAAAAATGTCCGAAAGAAAGGGATTCATAGGGTTGGCGCATCAAAACTTAGTTTGGGGGAAATTAGGAGGGGTTCATATGGGAAAAACACAAAAAACACCCGAAAACACTTGAAATTTTTAATAACTAAAAATCTGACAGTCGGAAGAGGGGTGAGGAAAAAGAAAAAAGTGGAGGAAAGGCTAGTAGGACATAGTTGTCAAATTAAACTGGAGTTTCGGTGAAAATAGGGCAGGTTCACATGGAAAAATGAGAAAAATATGTACGAAAAAAGGCCCCGAAAACCTGCAAAAATTAATACCGAATAAACCGTGCATCGGAAAGATAGGGTGTAAAAATGAAAAATATCAGGGGGAATGGGTAGGATAGGGTTGGCACATCAGATTAAGGTTTCGAAGCAATAAAGATGCGTTCACATGAAAAACCATCCGATGTACATAAATTACTTCAAAAATTAATAACTTTAGAACCGTCTGTCAGAACAGGAGTTAGTAAAAAGGAAAAATGGGCAGTTCAAAGGGACGAACAAGGTTATAAGGTTGGATGTGAGTTGCGGTGAATGTATGGTGCGTTCACATGAAAAAATCACAAAACAAAGGATAAAGGCAAACAGTCAAGAAACAGCTCCAAGGATAGGGTGAAATAGAACGGAGGAGTGGGGAAGGGATCCCATTAGGGTAAAATGAATTCATGGCATAGATACATGATCATAGCAGGGTATATACATGGGGTTATGCAACAGAGACGCATTCTCCATGGATCATTTTCGAAACCACGAAGCCTTCAAAAGCGATCATCTTCATTGATGCCTTTGCAATGTATTTTGGATGATTCTTAATGATATATATCTCTTTTTGGAGGTGTCATTCAGATGGTTGTGTTTGTGTTTGTGTTTGTGTGTGTGTTGTAATAATTGTATGTGATGAGTTCATGCTGATTGAGAATAATTTGTTCGAGAGCTCTTTTCAAACTATTGATGATGGATGGAAAGCTGAAGAAGAACCTCTTATATCCTTTACAAATTTGTTATGACTTTTAAATGATTATCCGATGTGTTAATGAATAACGAAGTTTTTCTTTAGTAGTTTTTTCTAGAGATACAGGTGATAAGTTGGGGTCATGGTTTGGCAAGATTATTAAAGATCCTATGGAAGATAAAATTGAGCTCTTTAGTGAACTTATATTCTTCTTTTCCTTAGGTCACGAGGACACTTCCTTTCTAAGAGTGGGGATATGTTGAGAGTGGAAAAAGACTGAATTTTTGACTGATTTTTGTTATTTTTGAGGTCTAAATGATTAAGGCACTTTGGCCGCAGTCGAGTGCTGATGGTCACTTGCAACTACCTCGCGCTCCTTGGGTTTTGTCCACTAAAGAAAAGCGCATTGTGAAGCAAATAGTCAATTATATTTGCACTCCGACGGGTATGATGCATTCTCTCATGTCTGCGTTTTCTAAAGACAACTAAGTATCAGGGCTAAAATCCCATGATTGGCATAAGATATGTCAAGTTTGTACTACGAATGGATTGTAAGTGGCCTGCATATTTTGCTATTCGGAGTACAATCGTTGTTCATAATGATTTCTCATTTGTGACAGTTTGTACTACCGATCGAGATCGCACGATGCCTTACTCCAAATATACATGGGGTAATTTACAGGTTGTCGACTTTAGTGCACTGGATCTCACAGAAGGAGATTAAGACGTCCTCTATTGAATCCGAAGACAAGGAGCACTGGAGATAGTCTATCTCTTTGAGAAATACCTACTTACCAGCATGCTCACGATACAAATCCACCTTCTTGTGCATCTTGTAGATGAAGTGGAGATTGCTGGACCTGTCCATACGCAATGGATGTTCTTTTTGTAGCGCTTCATGAAAACCCTAAAAGGCTTTGTGCGACAACGAGCTCGACCAGAAGATAGTATGGTTGAAGATTGGTTGGTGTCTGAGGCACTAGTGCATATTTCATAATGGCTACCAATGATGGATTCAGAAAACAGTATGCTATGGTTGCTGAAGGACAATGATAGATTGACCGGAGATGTGGATCGATAGCTCACCCTTGGATCCCTAGAGCTCACATACCCTTCTTTTTTGGTCACGTGAACTGTGTAGACATTTTCTATGTAGTAGTAGTATATGGTCATGATTGTACCGGTCGCTTTCATTATGCGATCATGTATTTATTTCATGTAGCAGTGTTGTGATTTAAGTACACTTTGCCTTTATTTGCACGAGCATTGTACACATTACTGAAACTATTTTGTATTGCCCAAATAAAGCACATAGTGCTATATGTGGCAGGGCATCTTGCTACCTTGCCACAAATTTTTTCCCCTGTTACCGTCACTATTAGCATTGCAAATTTACTGCACATGTCGCTATTAGTGTCACAAAATGTGTCGCAAAGTGTCGTTATCAGCATCATTTGCGTCGATATCAGTGTCGCAAATACTGATGCAAATAGTGACGCTGATAACGACGTTGATATCCACTGTTCTATGGCGTCGCCAATAACGACATCTTTTGCAACGATGGGGGAAATTTTCTTTATGAACATTTTCGTCGCTTTCAACGTAGGTATAATGCCTATATCTTGTAGTTTTGGCTATATTCATTAGAGTAATGGACCTGACCTAAAGCAATTGGTCAAATTCCTACTTCACTGATTTTGCCATATGAAATTTCCTTTGATACAGTTACATATAGATCGAGACGACATTTGGTTTAAGGGAAATCTAATGTTAGTAAAAGTGTGGATCCATGCCTTTCATGTCAAAATAATCGTAGGCAAAGACACCTTTGAATTTCTGTATTAAAGAGATCGACTTCTCTTGGAACTCAAAAGCTAAGTGAGCATTGATTTTGACAGCCTTCATATCATTCAAACCCATATAGATTGTAGAAATTTCATCTTCAATGAGTTTGGTCACCTTTCTCAACTAGGCCTCAAACTTCCCTTCCTGATATAGTACTTTCCCCACATTAGAATGTGTGAGTGTTGTGGATACATCAACTTCATCTTTGGAATTTGGAATAGTTGATTTTGATGGTTGTTGCCCCAATCTTGCCTTTGTTGTTTTCAAAATATCTTTCAAAAGGAAAGAGGCCACCATTGATGAGAACTAAGATATTAATGACTAACTTGAAGAATATCTACCAAAGAAAAAGGCTCTAGATTGGAATTATCCACCAAGAAAACAGCTTCCTCATCATTGCTTAAGTCTTCTACCATGTTAACTATCTTTTCCACCACCTATCCGAACGTTGAAAGTGGGAAAAAATCATATTGAGTGAGAAACAAACCTTATGATAGCCATGGCAAATGGTTATCCAATCACGATCCCAATTATGGCTGACTCTAGTCTACTGCAACCAAGGCCTACCTAACAAGAGGTGATAGTCTTCCCTTGCCTATTCCACGGTGAGCACCACCAACAAAACCAAGAAGAGGATACGACCACTTTGATCAACATTCATGCATGAATGCCCAATGGCCCTACCCATTTTGTTGATTAACCATGCAAACTAAGCATGGGACTAGCTCTCCCAATACATTAGTCCAAAAGCTTTGCATGTTGCCACTGTAATGATATTAACCTTGGATCCACTATTATAAGAATATCATTAATAACTTCACTGCCAAATCGAACATAGATGATTGGAATGGTTGGGTCAGATAAGGGATGTGGGGCCACATGCTGCTACTAAACCTTCCAAATTTCTTTGAGTTTTACTTTCACCATCAAATTTTCCACCTCCTACATGGATTGTACAAGATGATCCAATTGAATAATTTTTAAGAGATGACCCTTGTGAATGTCAGGAAGACCTGATTCAACGAACGACCCAAAGAAATAGTGATGCAAAACAATGGGCATTCTGAGTTTTCCTCAGATTGCACCAAATTGGATCCCATTGATAGTGTTGCAAAACTTTTGATCACCAAATATCCCAAATTTGTGGGTTTGCCTACATGCAATTGAACATGAATAGGTTGTGGATCTTGCATCGTCGCAGGCTCTGTTGTAGACCATCGTGCCACTTGATGAGATGAATAGCCTCCGATTCTGCCCATGAGCACAACCTATTATGTTTGTTGGATGCTGCTTCAAGCTTTTTACTAGATTGAGTCACCACGTGAATTGTTAACACACAAATCTCTTCTATTTCCATAGTGTTCATCACAAAATGTATAGTGATTTTATCCTGACCTTTTAGTTTCAAAGCATCATACATCTGGGCATTGGGATATTTCACCCACTACAAGTGCCCTTCTAACGCATAAAAAACATTGATGTTGCCAAGTGGGAAAGGAAAACCACCTCGATTGCCTCAACCCCATCCTTGACCTATGCAACCCATGTCAAAAGCTAGATAATATTGTTGAGTATAAGTGATTGTTGGCACTTGTACCACAGATGGCCCCGTAGTGCTCCGATTGGTAGGCACATTTTCTCATGACCTAGGCATCCTCCTTGGTGCACCATGGGAGCACACGAATAATATCAAAAAATCTCAATAGTGTACTGAGTTGAAGTCTTCTAAGGATTTGTGGCCATTTTCCGTCTTCTTTGGCTTCTTAGGCTTCTTCCTTACCTCTTCCTCAAAGTCCTCTTCATCACTATGGCTATCCTTCTCCATGTCCAAATCCAAATTTGAGTCACTATTATCTATACTATGTCCTTTGTCTCACTAGACTTGCTTGAGTTCTTCCCCTTTTTCTTTTTGTGTTTAGAAAGCACTAACTCCGTCTGTAAAGCTTGTTGCACAAAATGATTCAAATCATGTGATGCCAAATCATTTGTAGTTAGTATGTGATGGAGATCATGTTGTAATCCATGAACATACATAGAGTGAAGCATTTCTCCTCCTAGCTTATTAGTCGAGGTAGAAATTTAGCCCAATAACATCCAAAAGCGGGTATTGTAGTTTTGAATAGTATAATCACCTTGAAGTTAGACTCTACAAATGGTTCAACTTCGAGTTACCATTCCTATCCTGCTAAAATTTATTGGCAAATGCCACCTTTGTTGCCACATAGGTGTGCCACCCTTGCTCCTTAGCTAGCCAAAGCTGCCATCTTCTTCCATATACATGACTCGAACAATAACTCTTAATGGGTCTCATCATTTAGATTAGGAAAAGTAATCTCATAAGCCACCTCAAAATGCTAGATAAAGGCATCCAAGTCTTGGGAATCTATTCCATTGAAATGAGAAAAATCCACCCAAGGTGTCATCTTACAACAAAAGAGAGGGATAGAAGGCACAAGACTTGGAATGGTGGAGGAGAATAAGGCTAGATACTTTGAGTGGGGTTTGACGGTTGATAGGCAGAACTAAGGGAGATCCCCGAGCTGGAGGAAGGGACTATGATAGCTAATGATGCAAGAATTCCATCCTCTTTAGGTTCTTGATCTCTCCAAGAAGTATGTATCCAAGAACCTCTAGGGTATGAAACCTCCTTGTCTCATGCCATGAACAACACCTAACCACAATAGTGGGGGGACCTTGAGATCATGTGTGCATGAAAACTCACAACAACGGGAACAATCATCTTGGTCACTAAGTGTAATTGAGTTCAAACATACTTAAAAAATACAAAATGCCACAATACTCTAATCCAACGAAGGGATTTGCATATTCATGATACATTAGTTCATTGTACAAAAGAATAGAAAGAACATTGGGCAAATATAGAATTCAGAATAGAAAATTCATTGCACTTTATTATCTCTCTCAAAGTACATAATCATCATTGTCATTGTCATACTAGAATAGATTATAATACAAGAAAAAGTTCTACTCAATCAATAGATGACAACAGACACTATTCCATACACAACTCTTGACTCTTTTAGATGCCCCTCTTGACTCCTCGGTATTTGGTCCATCTTGCTATCTAGCATCCAACACTCATCTTCCAATAGATTCACTCCAAAGTTTGTTGGATTTATGTGCCCATGATATGATTAATATGCTCAATGATTGCTGCAAGACTGGGCTAATGCTAGTCTAGAGGTTCCATAAAGAATCATTCAAGCTTGTTTTGAAAAGAGTGAATAGAATAAAGGCAAGCTACTGTAGCCGCCTTACCATCCTTAACTTGGCATACATAATCTTGGCTAAATTGTTGACTTGAAGGGTCTAATTCATCCTCTCCAAGGTGTCTCGCCCTCAACACTACGGGTTCATACATGTAAGGATGATTTATGAGGCCATCTTGAACTTGATCCCTTGTATTGACTTGGCTCTTAGCTCCCAACTGGAATTTGTGCTAGCAAACATGAATTTTGATCGTGTGCACAATAGGGTAAGCTTCTCCTTTATATGGTATGGTCCAATAGTTAAGCAATTGGTTATATCAAAATGTTATCTTAAATTAGTAAAAATGGTCAAGGCTTTTTTCTTATTAGAGAGAGAGAGAGAGAGAGAGAGAGAGAGAGAGAGAGAGAGAGAGAGGGAGGGAGGGAGGGAGGGAGGGAGAAGAAGGTGAAACGAATGCTAGATGTAGGAGCAAGCGAATATGATGTGGATGGTGGTAGGAGTATAGTTGAGGGAGGAAGGAGAGATCGATAGGCAGGTTGTGATGATGGCGATGGTCTCGCACAAAGAGAGAGAGAGAGAGAGAGAGAGAGAGAGAGAGAGAGAGAGAGAGAGAGAGAGAGAGAGAGAGAGAGAGAGAGAGAGAGAGAGAGAGATTTGGTTAGACTTATATAATATTAATAGTATTTGTAATAGTTAATAATTAAATATTAGTTCTAGTATTAGAAGTTAGACTTATGTTAGTTATACTTATTAATAGTATTAGTAGTTGTAGTATTATTAGTTAATTAGTCAAACTTACATAGTATCAGTAGTATTTGTAGCAATTAATAGTTAATTATTAGTATCGGTAGTATTTGTAGCAATTACATAATATCTGTAGTATTTGTAGCAATTAATAGTTAATTATTAGTAGTGAAACAAAAGGAAAAGAAAACGATCTTTCTGAATGTATAGAAAAAACAAAGCGTAACAATCTTTTAAACATACTGGAAAAACCGAAACCGTAGATCTTGAACAAACATTATATTTTGAATGGATAGAGGAATGACACCTTTCCCCATGATTATTTAAATATAAAGAGACCTGTGCCAACTCTTCGGCATGCTATATAGCATGCTTTTCCATTTCATTTAGTTTTTGAAGTATTGTTAATGTTTATCAATTGTATTTATTTATTTGAATTATAAGTAAGTGAAAATTTTAAAAATCATCATTCTTGCACGTAAAACACATAAACTAGCTTTTTAACTTTTTTTAAAATATGTAATTACAAAGTATAGCATGTTGGCACCATAAATAAGTATATTATAGTTGAATGATAAAAATATATTGTTCTCATTAGCATTATTGGGGACACTATGGAAAGACAAAGTCATAGGACATCCTTGAGGACTTCTTTGGACCTCGGGTAGTTCACTATATGTATACCCTCTATATCACGTGCATTCAATGCCTATTTACAAATATCCTTATCTATGATTTTTTAAATAATAAAATATAACCCTTTTCTATTCAATTGGTAACCTCTTTATATGGAACTCTTATGTATGTAAAAATGGTATTTTAAAAATCCATTATGTTGAATCCACGTGATGCATACATATATTTATGATTGACCTCCCCGAGTTTTGGACAAAAGAACAAACGACATCATAGCATACATACCCAATTGAGCTCCTACACTATGGATTTAATATCTTGCTCAACTAGTTGGTAGAAGCTATGAAAAAAAAAGATAAGAACATACTAGAAGATTATGTAAAAAAAGAACCACTACAATCATGCTCGTGACAATCCTGCAATAATGATCAAGAAGATTACATACCTTTTGAGCAAAGAGGTCTACACCTACAAATACAGTTCCAACACTACAAGATATAGGCCTTATACAGACGTTAAAATAGATGAAAATGTTCATAAAGAAAATTTACATTGTCGTCGCAAAAAACGTCATTATTGGCGGCACCATAGAACAGTCGGTATCAGCATCGCATTTACCGACGCAAATAACAACATTGATAATGATGCTTTGCGATGCTAATAGCGACATGTGCAATAAATTTAAGACGCTAATAGCGACAGTAACAGGGAAAAAAAAATTTGTGGCAGGGCAGCCACATATAGCACTATGTGCTTTATTTGAGCCATACAAAATAGTTTCAGAAATGTATACAATGCTCGTGTAAATAAAGACAAAATGTACTTAAATCATAACACTGATACATAAAATAAATACATGATCGCATAATGAAAGCGACCGGTACAATCATGGCAAGATACTACTGCTACATAGAAAATGTCTACACATATCACGTGACCAAAAAAGAAGGGTGTGTGAACTCCAAGGATCCAAGGGCGAGCTATACATCATCGCCATCCGAAACCTCGTCTCGCCGCAAAGAAGTATCGAACGGGCTCTGCAAAAAAAGAAACAACTACACATCAGTCCACCATACAATAATGCATTCTAAATAAACATGGTAACTCCAGATAAGAAATTAAAGATGAGTGACTTACAGGGCCGCCGCGTCCATACAATCAATCGATCAATGCAATGAGACCGTGCCTCTCTGCATATCGAGTCTCGAGGCCGGTGGGATCGCGATTTGTAATGGAGTGCTGCAAAGAAAACAAAATACAACTGTTAAAAACACAATTGTCAGTACTATAAAGGATATTGCAAAAAAATAAGCAAGCAAAACAAAGGAAAAACTTACAAAGTCCTCCAGACATGTCCTGTGGCCCGCCACTCCCAAGATGATGAACCACTCCGGCCTCTAGTTGTGCCCACACCACCTTACGCTGTTGTCTCCAACATCTTGGAGAATCTATAGCCTCCTCCTTGAGTCGACATCAGTCATCCGTGTCTAGCCACTCGGGCTTTGAAGCCCCACTCTTGAGTGCCTTGCGTGCGTCCGATCGTCTGTGTGACATATATATATGCATGCACTCCATCATCCAGCCTGTAGAAAATCTAACTGTTGTGGGTGGTATCGGAAACTCCTCATGCAAGGATGCTACTATGTAGTCCTTGCTCCTCTCCAGTATGTTCTTAAAAATGATCCAAGATGTCGTGCCGAAAAACTTGTTACCACAACTCTCTCATGCGCGAGCCATCACCCTCCTTTCCTCATCATTCATGATGTTGCCTCCTGACCTATCATCTACAAGGTAGGCATACCCCTCTGGGGTATGCCTAAGATGGGTCCTCTCCCACCTGCGACCACGCTCCTGGGTATATCCAAGAGACCCCTGTACATCTGTTGTATGTACCGGGGTAGTATCTATCGGAGTAGCATCCCTAGGGGTGCCACTTACAAACGGCTGTGAGCAAAAGCCGGAGTGAGTGGAGTAAAAGTCCCCACAGGTGTGACAAATCTCGGAGGTGATGCAACTCCAGCAGAATGACGAGACAGAGACACTGCGTCCGTGCCTCCACAGCAACCACCTGAGCCATGCTCTCTCGAACTGCCATGAAAGTGAGGAGTAGTACCTATATCCCGAGCCGATTGTGGGTTCACTACATTCGGATCTTTGCAATATCCCCTTGAACCACTCCCTCCGTCTGGCCCAAGTCTGGAGCGTCGACCTCGTCTGTTAGAAACTGAAGCATCAGATTGTGCCAAAGTAAATCTAATAGAGCGGGCCGACGGTGTCCGAGACAGATCCTGTTCCACCATGTTTCTGAATCTCGCTATCTGATCTAGAGACATACGCATGAAGATCTCCTGCAGCTCCTCATTGCTCATCCCTCGACTCATCCTGATGATCTAAATATCCACAAAGGTCACCTGTACAAACAAAAAATAATGTTATCATAATCAATATAAATCATACAAAGCATGGTAATATAAATCTTTAAAAAATGATCTTACTTAAAATGCATATCTTATGTACCCTTATAAGCGATTTTTCAACGAATTAAGTAGGTGGATGCTCCAAGTATGAAGTATCCTATGGTCCCATGTCAATATCCTGACACAACTCCGCATGCACTGGAATGTTGATAGACATGTCACCACAAAAGGATGAGTCAACATCGTTCTCAAAGAATTCTTGGACTCATGTATTTCCATCATTGTTACCCGATGCTAGCTTCTCTACATGCTCCAAGCTTTTGGTGGCCTCCACCCCTCGCAATATCGACCCCTCTATTTGCATAATGTCCTTATCTATGCTCGGAATATCACTTTGATCATATACTCTCGCACTTTGGGAACCTGAAGGTATAATGTACCACCATTGAGGTTGTCGGAGGTTTGGATAGAAATTACATGTTCACAATCACGTACAAGAGAGATTTAACTATTGTGACATATACCATGTCACAATGAGTCACAAATTGTTGCTCCAGCTCCTTTAAGTACCACTTTGAACCACTGCACATCAAATAAGATCATGAAGAAGTTACGATAATCCATCATGACAAGACTTTGCAAGTTTTCCAAATACTATATCTCATCTATAACCGTGTTTGGATCTGTTGCTCGTCATCGGCTCTCTTGCTCGAACCTTGCCATGATACCACAATCTGTTGTGGAGCACATTTTGTCAATATGCTCCACGCAAAAAAGACGTCCGCACGACCACGTTGCACTATATATTTTGTATTGTACATTGAAACACTCAATTATTTGTCGCATATAAAATATAGATATGACAAACCCTAAACATGTCATCACCTTTGGACTACATCCCCTCGAGAATTTCCACTCCTCGATTGAGACCTTCGCCCCTTCGCAAGATGCTGCAGTCAAAGCTCCATGAGAATTCCCACTCCGCGGTTGAGACCTTCGCCCCTTCGTGAGACGCTGCAGTCAAAGCTCTCCATGCAACCATCACGTTGACATGAACCGCAGCATCTTCCCCATGCTCGACGTACAAAACATACTATTTATGTGGGGGATATGTGAAAAGTCTCTAAGAACTTTTTCAAGGGTGGTTTGCATTTGCAAGTCCTGTCGATACCTGTGAGCACCACACTTTGGGCATGTCTCCATAGTCTCGTATTCTCTTGGAAACAGTATGCAATTGTTGATACATGTATGGATGTTGTTGTAGTCCATTCCAAGCTTTCGTAAAACATGTCGCGCATCATCACGAGACTCATGCATGGTATTTGCTAGTAATATATGATACTTCAGTAACCTGAAAAAAAATCATTAAACACCTTGAAAAAGTACAAATGTTTTTAATGATAATACCAAAAAGAAATCAACGAAGCGTACGTATAAGATACTTGAACAACTCGGTCACACTCGCATTGCTCCACCTGTATTTTGCTTGCACACTTAGAAGTGCAAGCAGTGTCTTTAGGCGAGATACTCGACATCCATCATATAACGGTATGGATGCTTTCTCTCTAAGCGGATCAAAAGTCTCGACATCCATGGGCATCAATGCATCGATCATTGCCTCCATCTCAGGCTCCAAGATTGTAGGTAAGTCTCGAAGGCTGCCAGTCTCCTATGGTATTGACAGTATAGATTGGGCAGTACCTTCCAAGTGGTGGATTGGCTCAAGTACTCCATCCATCGCATGCCCACGAACTCTTCTAATTGGCTGCAAAGAGTGCACTCCTCCTTAGGACAATATGTCACCTTCCTGGATAGAAAATTTGCCAACCACACCCAATCTTTTTGTATACCGTATTCAATTATCTTGCGAATACAATGTATGATTGATATACACTTTTCTTACCATTTACTCAAAATCTAAGATCGTCTGATCAATGATCTCAAATTGAAACTCACCGAAGCATCATACGTGTTCTATAAACAATCAACGTTTTCATCTAATTGTCAGCTTACATTGAGAGCAAAGACATGGGACACTCTGATTAAGATATGCCTCGCGATCTTGAACAGCACGACCTTCATCGTTTTCCATTTGATTTACATTACGACAAACAAATTATTTTTGTTATCATTCTTTTTTCCTTTCTTAAATTGTTTGAGAATGGATTTCTTCTCTTGTAACTCAGCAAAAATTAATGTATGTAAAGTCTCCACCCACCCACAAATTAACGTATGTTGAAGTGTTTCCTGTCTTTATTATGTTCTATGTTTGTTCACTCTCTCTCGTTCCTTCTTCCTTTTTCTCTTCCTCTCCCTCTCTCATTTCCTTTAACAAAGCATGTCTCTCTCTCTACTACCAATTTCCTTTAATAAAACAAATCTCTCTCTCTCTACCACTACCACTACCACTGTAATAAACAAGAAAATAAGAAAAAACAACAATAGCAATAACAACTACTACTACTACAAGCAAGAAAAGAAGAAATAACTACTACTACTACCAGTACTACAACAACAACAACAAACAAGAAAACTAAACAACAATAAACAATAAAACAAAAAAAACTATTACTACTACTACTACTACAACAACAACAAACAAGAAAACAACTACTACTATTACAACCACGACTACGTCTACATCTATGACTACCACTATAATAAACAAGAAAAGTAGAAAAATCAATAACAACTACTACTACTACAATAACAACAAACAAGAAAAAAATAAAAAACTACTACTACTACTACAGTAACAACAACAACAAAAAATAAGAAAACTAAACAACAATAAACAAGAAAATAAAAAAACTACTACTACTACTACAACAACAAATGAGAAAACTACTATTAGTACTACTATTGTAATCACGACTATGACCACAACTACGACTACCACAATAACTCTCTCTCTCTACTACTACCACTACCACTACAATAAATAAGAAAAGAAGAAAAAACAACAACAACAACTACAACTACAACTGCTACTACTACTACTACTACTATCACTACTACAACAACAAAAAACAAGAAAACTAAACAACAATAAACAAGAAAAGAAAAAAAAAACAACAACAATAAAAAACAAGAAAACCACTACAACCACAACTACGACGACTATGACTATGACTACAACTACCACTACAACAAACAAGAAAAGGAAAAAAAAAAAAACAACAACAACTACTACTACTACTAAATAACAACAAACAAGAAAAGAAGAAAAAACTACTACTACTACTACTATAACAAACAAGAAAACTAAACAACAATAAACAAGAAAAGAAAAAAAAAAACTACTACTACTACTACAACAAACAAGAAAACTACTATTACTACTACTACAATCACGACTACGACGACTATGACCATGACTACGACTACCACAATAACAACAAACTAGAAGAGAAGAAATTAAACAACAACTACCACTACCACTACCATAATAACAACAAATAAGAAAATAAGAAATTAAATAACAACTACCACTACCACTACCACTGCCAATACCACTACGACGACAACCACAAAAACAACAAACAAGAAAATAAGAAATTAAACAACTACTACTACCGCTACTACTACCACTACCACTACTACTACCACTACCACTACCACTACTACTCCCACGAATACCATAACAACAACAAATAATTAAAAAAAGAAAAGCAGAAATAAAACAACAACAACAATAACAACAACCCCTCTCTCTCTCTCTCTCTCTCTCTCTCTCTCTCTCTCTCTCTATTATGTTTAATGTTTTCTCGCTCTTTCTCTCTCGTTCGTTCTTTCCTTTTCTCTCTTCCTCCCCCTCTCTTATTTCCTCTCCCTCTCTCAATACACATTATTTTTAACAGAAACAAGTAAAAGAAATAGAGAAAAAATAAAAACAAAGCAAGAAGGAACAATGCGTTCACCATAAAGGCCCGAGGATGGATTCGACAGCTCCTCTTCGCGACGGCGGCTCCTCTTCGCCCTTCGTACACTTCCTCCTCTTCTTCGCGAATGGCGGCGGCGGCGGTGAGAAGATTTCCTTCTCCCTCTTTCTCTCTTTCTCTCCCTCTCCCTCTCAAATGCAAGATGGAGTTTGCTCTCCCTTTTGCTCTTCCTTTTGCTCTCTCTTTTGTTTGTTCGCGCAAAATAACTCGCTCAAGTTTCGGCCTACGTTTTTTCATCTGAGCACCGTCGCTATTTGTGATGCCACTATTTTATGTCGGAAAGCGCCGTCACTATGCCTCCATATCATTGTAGTACAACTTCGATCCATTCAACAATATAAACTATGTAACAAGCAAGTTCTCAATGATGACTTCTTCTCAAACATTTTTATAAAAAATCAAATTTTTTGGCACAAATGCAAACAGAAGCAAACCAAACTTCTGTCAATGCTAAACTTGCAACCTCAACCACTGAAAATTTTGCCACCAACTTAAGTACTTTCATATTATATGGGAGCCCACGAGCCAATCCTGAAGTGCCAAAGCAGAGACACAAAAGCAAGTACTTCATCTGTAGCATAAGATGTAAGAAAAATGACAAGGAGTACGTAGGACAAACGACCAACATCAAGAAAAGAATCCAATAGCATTAAACAAATCCCATTAAGAAAATAAAGAATGATCGAGAAACATTCCAACCCTTCAAGGATAACTTCAAGGTTAATATAGAAGCAATAGTTGATCACATATACAAGACTAGGAATTTCGAGTAGACCACCATCTGTAAGGAAAATAAAACAATGACACGTTACAACAACATATACGAATATCCAATAAGATGTAAAAAGTATTATTTTTTGAAGAGAAGAAACCTCATTTAACACACTACAACAAAAAGGCCTCTTAGACACGATTTTTGAATTGAGAGAAAATCTTATGGGCACGTCTATAAGCCTGTTTAAATGCGTGTGTACCATTTCGCACCTATAGTCACGTGTATAAGGAAATCCACGCGCACCTTTAGACGTGCATACACAAGCATAAATAAACACGTACACGAAAATCAAAATTATTATTTATTTAATTTTTTTATGTGTCTACAAGCGCGTCTACTTGGAAGATTAGATGGGTATATAGACACGTGCATAGACGCACTTTTACGTGCGCTAGTAGACGCGGCCACAAAACCAAAAATCTCATTTTTTTAAAGATATATTTTTTAAATTAATTTGAATTATATAGTGCGTCTATGGGCGCGTGTACTTTGCATTTTAGACGCGAGTATAGATGCGCATTTTCTGCAATTTAGATGCGCAAATAGACGCGAAGCACTGAACATGCTCTCTGGTTTTTTTTTTTCCACCTCCCATACATCAAATTGTGCATTTGGAAAAAAAACAACGGATATGAATGCACGAGAATTGAAAACAAAAATCCATGTATTCATTATATATAAAACGCATTTACATGGGGAGTTTAAGTGCTTGCGACCTAAAGTGTGGCCGCAAGCAGTAGGCCATAGAGGAGGTATGGTGCTCCTCTACGAATTTGAAGAATAAACATTTTCGCTAGCACCACCATCGCTACTGGCGTCGCTATCCCCCTCCTCGCTATGCTCCACATCGGGGTTCACCTACACACACAAAAGATCAAGGTTGCTTACATGCAATTGCAAAGAAAAAGTTATAATTAATAGAAAAGTAAGAAAAACATACCTCATCTGGCTGTCGAATCCTCATAGCCCGGTTGTATTGCTCCTCAGTGATGAGACCCTTCTCATAGAAGTGAAGCCATGTGGCTACCCAGTTATGGCCTCGATGGTAACCTACCTCTCTAGGAGTAGGTATCCTACCAACGATAGTAGTCTGCAAAACAATTATGATATACAAACAATTATGAGACACAATGTATCAGAACATATTATATAAACAATTTTAAAAAAGATAAATGAAAAAAAACTAGAAATCAAAATAAACTTACAAACTCTGCCTCCCACGACTCTCTGCCGTCTGATCCATAATACGACGATCCTATAGTTTCCATTTGGATGCATCGCGCCTCTACGTGCTAGCGACTCTTCACTTTCTCTGTTGCTTTCTTTTTGGCTTTCTTCCACTCTATGTGGTAGCACATAGGTGGTTGGCTATAGGCTCCATGCCCCTCCTGTTGTCTCCGCAGTGACTCCCTGGCGCATATCATGAGGTGGGATCTTTTGTTGTGAAGCAAATCCCTCACTTTTGTGCGTTCCCAATCATCCGAGAATCGCTGACCCTCAGGATTTGGGTACCTCCTATGGACTGCTCTCAGCACCTCCTGCCACAAGCTGCTTTTCTGATTCTTAAAGTAAATGAAACAATCTTTATACGTCACATGCACGACGCTCCTCATGTACGCCATCACATTCCTTCCTTAATCATCATGGAAGATGCCACCAGTATATCTGTAACTCTATAGTACTGGCGTACTGGCTCCTCTACGTGATCTTCTAGTCAGGGTGATCGCTCGCCACCTCCTAGGAAACCCTCACACAAGCCTCATCCTCCTCCTTGACTCTCCCTCCTCCCTCTCTATCGACTACCCTATGCCTCGTTGGATGCACGTGCTTCCGCAAATGCACGTGCGTCGGCTGACGCTTATGCTTCAGCCGATGCATGTACAGGCACTGCACGTGGGAAGCAAAGACGTCAAAGATGTTTCAAACATGACACTGAACACCTCGTCTGCTGTGGGAGAGCAACCAAGGTGTCTAGTCATCTCTCCCATGAAGTCTTTCTTACTAGGAAAACCTCCAAAAAAAGCATTGACCCCTCTGCTGAACATGACCAATGTATCATTCATGTGCTCCAAATTTGGGTCATTGCTAGATGAACTAGGATGCGACATCTGCAAACAAAACATAAGAATAAGACAAATTTGCTAAACTGTAATATTGTGTAAACTGTACTATTGTGTAACATGTTTGTACAATTTCAGAAATAAAAGCTTGTTTTTTTAATCAGATCTGACGCGTCTATATTCGCATCTGAGATGCAGAATAGACGCACTCTCAGATGCTCTGGTGCGTAGATCGGACGCTGTATGCTCTCGTAGTGAATGCCAGAAGGTCCCCAAGAACAATGGAACTCTACTTTTTGCACAAATTACAAGGTAAAAAGCATGAACGACAAGAGCAAGAGACCAATTGGGTGCAATCTCCCCCCATGCATTGTGTGAGCGCTCCACAAAGCATGTATTTTATGTATTATTCATCTTCAAGCTCAAATAATAGCCCAAATTACAAAATAGCAAGCTTTTAGCTTTTGAGTTTGCTTTAACACAAAATGGGAATAAAGCTAATGGACGGTGCCCAAAGAGTCTGGCACGCCCAATACAATGTCCAAATAGAAATAACATAACCGTGAGCCCATACGCATGCAAAATAATAATAAATAATCGATGCCTCAATAAATAGGCATGACAAAATATAGGCGTGGCATCTATCAAAATATAATCCATAAATCGAATACTCGCTATCCTCCAATGCTTTCCTCCGCCACTGCTGCTATCTCTACACATCAACTGAAGCATTCACAATCGTTAGTAAAATAATACAATTAAATCGACAAAAGTGAATACCTAGCAGTCTTCAACTACATAAATAAATCGACTGGTTAGAAATAAATCCTAACCTTAATTTATTACGATTGCGCACTCTAAACTCATAAACGTTTATTAATTTAATATGCATTTTGCGGAATCACCCGCTATGGAATCACCCATGTACACACTAAATTAATGAAACGCCTGAAAAGGACAGGCGTCCCCATTAACTTCTCGCACAAAGAATCCACTTTGTGTATGAGCCCCGGTCATCAAAGTTTACGGAATCCATCGTAAAACCTCACGGAATCCACCGTGAAATATACCTCTTGGCATCATACCCCCAGGGTGGGATAGCAATTGACCTTAATTGCTATTAGCTCAATGTGGAGCTAACAGAGTGGGGAAAGCATTTAAGTCTCTAGCGTGCATCCATTGTGCTTCCTCTACAGGATGGTTCTTAAATTTAACTAAATATCTAGAATATCTTCGGCTAGTTCTAGTGGTCATAAAGTCAGTGTCTATGATAGCTTCGGGTTCAAGTATTTTAGTCTCTTCCTCTAATAAAGGTGGGTTTTCATAAACAGGGTGTACATGTAATTGGTCCCTAAAAGGTCTTAACAAACTAATGTGAAATATGTTGTGAATTTTCCAGTGAGGTGGTAATTCTAACTTGAATCCATTGTCGTTAATTTTATGAATGATCCTAAATGGTCCATAAAATCTAGGGGCTAATTTCACAACTGGATGTTTATCTACACTTTGTAGTCTACGTTTTTCTATTCTCAACCAAACATAGTCATCAACTTTGAAATTCATTGCTTGTCTTTTCTTGTTGGCTTGTTTGGTATATGATTGCTGGGCTTTAGCAATCATATCCTTAACCTCATAAAAAATAGTATTATGTATACTAGCAATATCATCAGCACTTTGAATTCTATTTGACAAAGATGCAACATGTGTAGATAATCTATATTCATAAATCACTTCAAACGGTGCTTTCTTTGTAGATGTGTGTGGTGTATTGTTATATGCAAACTGTAATAAATGCAAATGTGTGTCCCATGTCTGTGTTTTAGAGATAGTGTATGCACGTAAAATATCTAAAATAGTGCTATTTGTGGCTTCTGTTTGTCCGTTAGTTTTAGTATGAAATGCAGATGAGAAATCAATCTTTGTGCCTAGGTTAGCAAACATAGTAATCCAAAAGTTGTTACAAAATCTAGAATCACGATCTAAAATAATAACTTTTGGCAATCCATGGTTAGTGAAAACAATTTTAAAAAACAATTGTGCTGCTTGTGATGCTGTTAAAGTTTTCTTACATGGAATGAAATATGCTTGTTTACTAAATCTATCTACGACTGTCCAAATCATATCATGGTTAGATTTAGTATTAGGTAAACCAGTAATAAAATCCATAGAAATTTGTTCCCAAGGTTTAGATGGAATAGACAAAGGCATAAGTAATCCATATTGTTTACCATGATGTCTCTTAACTCTTTGACAAATCAAACATTCAGAAACAAAGTTAGATACATCAGTGTCCATATGCTGCCAATAAAAATCTTCAGTTAACGTACGTAAGGTAGATATGATACCTCTATGACCTTGATAGGGAGGACAATGAATCTCATTCAAAACAAAAGATCGAAATGGAATTGTAGCACACAATCTCTTTTCATAAAACATAAATCCATCATTATATGACAATGAATCAATAGGAATCAAATTATTTTAAATTAATTTATTCCAATCAGCATGAAAAGTAATATCCTGATGATAAGTATCTTTCATAGCAATCAAAGAATCAAACGATATAACAGAAGTATTATGAATGGCAGGTCTTCTACTCAATGCATCAGCCAACTACATTTTCTTTTCCAGGTTGATATTGAATGATAGGATGAAAACTTTGAATAAAGGATGCCCATTTGATATGTCGGTTAGAGATTTGGGGTTGGCTAAGTAAATGTCTAATACTTTGCGGATCGATCTTAATCATAAATTTTGAACCCATTAAGTAGTGTTTCCACTGTCTTAATGCTTATACAACTGCTAATAGTTCTTTGTCATATGTGGAATATTTCAGTTCAGAGGGTTTCAACTTACAACTAGAATAGGCTATGGGATGATTGCCTTGCATAAGTACAGCTCCTATTCCTGATCCACTAGCATCGGTCACTACTAGAAAGAATGGTCTATTAAAATCAAGCAACTGTAGAACAGGGGCATGGGTTAATGCATGTTTCAATAAGTCAAAGGATTTCTGTTGATTTTCGGACCAATGATAAACAATACCTTTCTTCAAAAGTTTGGTTAATGGTAATGCAAGTAATGAAAAATTACGTACAAACTTCCTATGGAAACTAGCAAGACCAAGGAATGAGCGTAACTCATGCACGTTTTTAGGTACAGGCCAATTCAATATTGCATCAATTTTCTTAGGATCAACTTTAATTCCATCAGGTGATACTATATGACCTAAATACTCAATTTCTATTTTAAAGAATTCACTCTTTTCAGGATTTGCATACAATTGATTATCTTTTAGTAGCTGAAAAACCAATGACAAATGCTCATAATGTTCTTTCTCATTTTGACTAAACACCAAAATATCATCAAAGAAGACAATTACACAATACTGATATTTCAGAAATATATGATTCATCATTCTACTAAACGTAGCAGGTGCATTAGTCAATCCAAATGGCATCACTAAAAATTCGTAATGACCAAACTGTGTTCGAAATGCAGTCTTGAATATGTCAGACTTATCTAGTCTCACCTGATGATAACCAGACTTAAGGTCTATTTTACTAAATATAGCAGATCCTTGCAGTTTGTCCATAAGGTCATCAACTCTAGGAATATGATACCTATTCTTTACAGTGATCTTATTTAAAGCTCGAAAGTCAACGCACATACGATAGGTATTATTCTTTTTCTTGACTAATAGAACAAGTGCACCAAATGGAGAACTACTAGGTCTAATCAATCCTCTATTTAGTAATTCCTCAACTTGACTCTGAATTTCTTTTTGCTCTATCTGGTTATGTCTATATGGTGCTTTGCAAGGTGGTTGTGTGCTAGAGATCAAATCTATCTTATGGTCTTCTGGACGTGAAGGAGGTAAACCAGGTGGTAGGTCTTCAGCAAAACAGTCCTTAAAATGTGCAAGAAATTCTTTATGCCTAGGGTGCATATGATTATCTTTTACTTGCAGTTCATTCACCCAAATGAGATAGGATTTACTACTCTTGCGTAATGCACGTTTAGCTTGAGTATGCGAAAGCAGTGGAAAAACATTAGATGCATGCATACCATATAATGTAATAGATTTTCCTTGAAAATTAATATTCATTGAGTGTGTGGAATAGTCTATATCTGGGTTATGCTGGTGACGCCAAGGCATACCTAAAATAATGTCACTCGATTGTAATGGAACAACTAGAAAATTTCTTCTTTCTGTGTATTGACCAATTTGAATCTCTAAGCCATGCACTTCCTGTGTACCATTATACGTAGTGCCTAAGAATGCAGCTTTGATGCGGTAATGCGAAACAGGCTGGTGACATTTATAGCATACTATTGGCTTGGCTTTGGTTACATTGTTTGCAATGGCGGGAAGTCTAGGGACATTAGGGTTTGGTTGTGGAATAGGCTTAGGATTTTGATTGACATTGGATGGTAATGCAGGTGGTTTTGCCCAATTTTTACGGAAAGATGATGAAGAGAAACGACCTGGATTAAATCTTCTAAAATTGGAATTGAATTGCTTAGATCCATAATTACCATTGGCTTGGAATTGCTGTGGACGTCTGTCTCTACCTCGCAACTTGTCTTCAGTGTCGTGAGCTAGTGAAATGGCGTCTTCAAGAGTAGCAGGCTTGAACATGTTAACTTCAGCGTAGTAATGCCCAAGGAGTCCAGACATATACTTGCGCTTGTGTATCGCTTCATGTACATCTTCAAACATGCGTAGCTGGAGTAATACATTCCAAAATCGCTCTGTATACTGAGGAATAGGCTCACGATCCCGTTTGCTGAAGAAGATCCCATTGCTTAATAGCTTTCTCATGAAATTGTGGAGGAAGGAAATTCTGCATGAACTTCTTCTTGAAATTCTCCCAAGTAGCAGGACAATCTATGCTCTTGCGTACTATAGTCTACCAAAGAGATGCTCTGTCCACTAAATGATTAGTGACACACTTGATTTTATCTTTTTCTGCATAGGTTTCCTCATGAAAATAGTCGTCAAACTGACTAATGAATGCTAGAACAGTTTTTCCTTCTCGTATGAAAGTACGGAATTTGAAACTTCTTTTACTTATCTTTGATTCCTTGCGGATGGTTTGAGCTTCAAGAGTTGCGTCGATGGTACGTCGGATAAGATCTTCAGCTTGAGGTTCTTCTTTGTCGGTAGACGCTCTTTGTAAATTTGCCAGTTGAACTTGCAATGCTTGCCTAGCCCTTCGTTCTTCTTCCAATTGCATCATGATTAAGTCCAGCTTTTGCTCCATCGTAGGTTCAGGTAAGTCGCCTTCAGCCATAATATCATCCATATGTGGTTCCGTCATCCTGCAAAACTCAAAAGACCTTTCTCACTTAAAATCAAGTTAGCGGGATGAGCGTAGCTCAAGTTCGGGAATACAAGGCTTATGTATTTTTGGGTATAGCTTTCACAATCTTCGAAAAGTTGCGTTTTATCGTTCTTTGTATGCTGAAAATGCTTCAACAAACCTGCGTATGGGTAGAGTAGCTTCCAATGAACAACTTTGCAGTTCAGAGTTTCTGCGCAGGAACAGTCCTTCTAGGAGTTTTGAGCACAAATCAGTTATGACTCCACTTGACTAGTCTGACTTGCAGAGTTGCAGACTTATGTGACTTGTAGAGTTGCAGACTTGCAGAACTTAGTCGCTTTACAGAACTTGCAGAACTTGACTTGAAGATACTTGCTCAACTTGACTGATTGGGTGTGACCTAGAGTTAGTTGTGACTAGCTAGATTGAAGAGCTTGTGTGACTCTAGCTTAATTGATTAAGCTTCAAGCTTTATGGCAGTAAACGGCGCAATTCGTGGGGGGGGGGCCCGTTTTTCAGTCCACGGCGCAAATTTCGGAGATGTCTGGATACCTCGTGTTGACAGTTTGAAGCTTAAAGCTTCTCTTAAGCTTTCTAAGCTTTAAAATTTAAAGCTTGGAAGGTATGAAATTGATAACTTATCTCTGTGTAACCACGACTTGATGTAAGAGAGTTGAGAGTGGTCCTCCGTCTCTGCAGACCGGTCCTTCGCGATCCAATGATGGAAATATGTGTTCTTGATTGCCAGAAGTCTGCTTGTATCGACGCTGCGCGACGAGATTGACCATAAAGCCCGATCGTTCCAAGAGCTCCGCCTTCGCACAAGATGGGTAGCGATTGGAAGCTCTTGATCTCAGCTTCGCTCTGATACCACTGGTGTGCAGATCGGATGTTGTATGCTCACGTAGTGAATGCCAGAAGGTCCCCAAGAACAATGGAACTCTACTTTTGCACAAATTACAATGTAAAAAGCATGAACGACAAGAGCAAGAGACCAATTGGGTGCAATCTCCCCCCATGCATTGTGTGAGCGCTCTACAAAGCATGTATTTTATGTATTATTCATCTTCAAGCTCAAATAATAGCCCAAATTACAAAATAGCAAGCTTTTAGCTTTTGAGTTTGCTTTAACACAAAATAGGAATAAAGCTAATGGACGGTGCCCAAAGAGTCTGGCAGGCCCAATACAATGTCCAAATAGAAATAACATAACTGTGCGCCCATGCGCATACAAAATAATAATAAATAATCGATGCCTCAATAAATAGGCATGACAAAATATAGGCGTGGCGCCTATCAAAATATAATCCATAAATCGAATACTCGCTATCCTCCAATGCTTTCCTCCGCCACTGCTGTTATCTCTACACATCAACTGAAGCATTCACAATCGTTAGTAAAATAATACAATTAAACCAACAAAAGTGAATACCTAGCAGTCTTCAACTACATAAATAAATCAACTGTTAGAAATAAATCCTAGCCTTAATTTATTACGAGTGCGCACTCTAAACTCATAAACGTTTATTAATTTAATATGCATTTTGCGGAATCACCCGCTATGGAATCACCCATGTACACACTAAATTAATGAAACGCCCGAAAAGGACAGGCGTCCCCATCAACTTCTCACACAAAGAATCCACTTTGTGTATGAGCCCTGGTCATCAAAGTTTACGGAATCCACCGTAAAACCTCACGGAATCCACCGTGGCATGGAATTCACAGTGAAATATGCCTCCTGGCATCACGCTTCCCCAAAGTCAAAGCTTTTATTTTCTGAGCAGAGCACATGTATTCTCATGTCTAGTATGCAAAATAGACGCGCTCAGAGACGCGGTACCACAATGGAAAAAGCTGAGCAGGACGCGTGTATACTCGTATCTATTATTCATAATAGACGTGCTTAGAGACGTGACTGCAAACATGATAACAGCAAATACAGCTATGCATCTATATCTGTGTCTGCTCTGGAATCTACACACGCTGTCAAACGCGCTAAGTCGACCGCTCTCAGGCTGACAACCGCCATGATTTTTTTTGTGATAAAAAAACTTCAAATTCATAGACAGAAAGATCCTAATACAGAAAGAGAGAGAGAGAGAGAGAGAGAGAGAGAGAGAGAGAGAGAGAGAGAGAGAGAGAGAGAGAGAGAGAGAGAGAGAGAGAGAGGACTCACCTTGGGTCTTTGGTGTGGACGGGTGGTGGCGCTGCTTCCTTCTCCTTCTTCCTCTCCTTGGTGAGTTATTCTCCCTTGATGCTCTGCTTGTTGTCTCCTCTCTTTGCCTCTATATTCCTCTTGTTCTCCTCTTTTTTGTTCTCTCTTTCTTCCTCTCCTTGGCTTTCTTCTCTTTAGCTGTCTTTTTTCCCTTCTTGTCTCTTTGAAGTGAAAGAAGAGGTGAGTCATAAAGAGACTAGTGGAGGTAGACTGCATCTTAGCTGAACTCGAGCTCCATAGAAAGAAAGATCCTAATACAAAGAGAGAGAGAGAGAGAGGGCTCACCTTGGGTCTTTGGTGTGGACGGGTGGTGGCGCTGCTTCCTTCTCCTTCTTCCTCTCCTTGGTGAGTTATTCTCCCTTGATGCTCTGCTTGTTGTCTCCTCTCTTTGCCTCTATATTCCTCTTGTTCTCCTCTTTTTTGTTCTCTCTTTCTTCCTCTCCTTGGCTTTCTTCTCTTTAGCTGTCTTTTTTTCCTTCTTGTCTCTTTGAAGTGAAAGAAGAGGTGAGTCATAAAGAGACTAGTGGAGGTAGACTGCATGTTAGCTGAACTCGAGCTCCATAACGCGCAAAAAACACAGAAAAGTCGTGGTTTGAAAAGAAATCGCTTGTATCTTTTGAATTTTGACATTTGCGTCTATTTTTGCGTGTATATGTGCGTCTAATTTTACGTAAACGCGCTAGTAGACGTGCAGATAGACACATGCATAGACGCGCATTTAGCACGCTTGCGTTTTTATCATAATTAGTTTTTGTATTTAAGATAAGTTTTGATAATAAGTTTTTATCATAAATTTTTATGTATTTATGATAAGTTTTGTGTATTTAAAATTAAATATCTTAGAATAATTAATACACCTTGAAGTTTTTATGTAAACATATTAATAATAAATTTAATGTTGTCATGAATTAGGTTTAATCATGTCGTCGTCATCACCTAGTACGGTGCATGTTGATGAGTCAATGAGCACATTCTCAAGTGAGGATGAAACATTACGTCTTCATAATCGAGATGCATGGCTACGACGAAAAATTAAATGCATGTGTGATCGTTGTCGAGGGTGTATTTTTCGAGCACGTCGAGTTGCAATGTCACACCTCAGCATGTATGGAGAATGGAACCGAGAAAAATCACCGGTATTCATTGTTTTCAACACTAAGATTGCCAGTCTATGTTTGAAATATATATCAACGTACATGTAACTCCCTTCTGTGGTTGAGCAGGATGCGATGCCACATCCTCGGATGCTCTCTCCCGGGCATCGAGAGGCTACAAAACGTCGATGTGAGGAGGCAGAGTCTTCAAGAAGAGTGGAGATTGACGACCATGATAGTAGCCCTCATGAAATACCCCATCAAGTTGTAGAGGATGAGATTTTGGACAACATGGTACACGATCCATTTGACATCAAAAGCACATCATACAGTGTATGGCCAGTGGTATTGGTGAACTATAATATTCCTCAATCCATGGCAATTAAAAAGGGACATGTAATGTTGTCCCTTCTGATTCCTAGAAAGCACAAGGTAAAAAACATAAACATTTACTTAGAGCCTTTGTCTGAAGAGTTAGAAATGTTATGGGAAGGTATTGAGGTGCAAGATACAATCACATCTGCATCCTCTAGAGATTTCACTTTAAAGGCCATGTTGTTGTGGACCATGCATGACTTTCTAAGATATGGAGAGTGTTCAAGTACATGTATATAACTCTATATTTAAAATTCAAGACTTGAATCAATTGCATGTTATTAATTCACTTGTTTGTTCAGGTTTAACCACATTAGGATATCATGCATGTTCTATTTGCGATCCCTCTCTGGTTTCCTCTAGGCCGGCACGTTTAAAGAAGATTATCTATGACAATCATCATCGATTTCTTCCTATTGACTATCCCAAATATGTTCTCCCTACTAATGGAATGACTCCACAATCTCTAACCATTCGAGATTGGAAGGAGAGATGGATTAATGCCGATAGCCACCCTCCACTCGGCATGAGTCAATAAGAAGTATATTTCTCTTGATTGACTTTAAAGTATATAGCATGATGAATTGTTTACATAATATATTGTTTGTTTATTAGATTCTCTATATTTTTTCGTCTTTCGTATTGGACTGAACTCAAGATCAATCACCTATTGGACCCCATGCACATATTCAAAAATGTTGTATCTACATCATGGGATCACTTGATAGGGGCTCATGATTCAGTCAATGTAAGGGAGGATTTATGTAACATTGGTCGCATGAGACGAGCTTGGCCATGCATTTTATGCAATATATAATGAAAAAATACATTGTATACACACCTCACCAGCTCTTCCATCTTGTTACTCCACTAATTACTATATTCATGGTTAGAGATACCCTTACTTGAATCATTTTGTGTCAATCCTGGGACTTCAAACCAGATAGTTGCTCCACACCTCTTTTATTTTTCTTTATGAAGGCTCCCTTGAGATATCTCATACATCCTATGGGTGTTCGAAAGCTACGTATCTGTTCCTTCACTATTTTTTCCTCGTTCTTTGACAGCATCCAAGATGCATGGGGTAGCGCAATCTTTCCTCTGGATCCATTATATATTGCATACATCATGTAGTGAACCTCTTTGAATTTCTACACAAATATAAACAATTGTCAAATACATCCTGACACACACGTGAGCTCAAAGGAAATTGATCCCAACACATTGCAAGATGCTCGAGTATTATCTGTCGAGGTGGTTTGTTTGGTGGAGGAAAAATTTTATCGCTCCATTTTGACTACTCAATTACATTTACTCGTACATTTGATTGATGAGATCGCTCTTTGTGGGGCAGTTCATGCAAGATGGATGTTTTTTCTTGAGCGCTTCATGAAAATCTTAAAAGATTTTGTGAGGCAAAAAGCACAGCCTAAGGGAAGCATGGTTGAGGGTTGGTTAGTGCAATCATCCCTTGTTTATATCTCTGAATATCTTGCTAAAGTGGACCCCTCTCAACCACGACTATGGAAAGATGATGAAGACTTGAGGATGACCTGTATAATACCTCAAGGAAAATGAATGAGTAAAGTGCTAACAAAAGAATAACTTCGTAAGTTAAATAGTTTTTGTGTGCTCAATAGTGATGTAATGAGCAAATGGACGACACTATATAATGAAGCAAGAGCAAGAAGAAAAAGCGAAAAACAAGCATTTCTCACCAGATATGGACGTAATGTCTCATTTTCAGATCATCTAAATGCGCTCCCATGTCATATTGATACAGATTGGTTACATGAGGAAATGGAGAGAATGGAAAAAGATGAGAAAATTAATATATCTCAAGAAGAGTGGGAATACGCACAAGGTTGCTAATCAAAGGTGAGACATACTATCAATTAATTTATTTTTAGTTATATTTTATATAATAAATTGACATGTTTGATCTTAATCTTTTACTAATAGTGCACATTATTCAACGCTATTTGGTGTAAGGGTAAACATCTTCAAACTCAACGTATAGATGAAAAGAGAAATATCCAAGATTGTGGTGCCCTTGCTCACTTCGAGGATGCCAATGGTACCATGGAATGTTATTGTGGCTTAATTGAAGATATTCTGAAGCTTGACTTCAGGTGAATCTTTATATATGTACTGGATGTGAAGTGGTTTAAAGAAGTGGTAACAAATGGTGAGCATTGCACAATCAAACGTCATCCAAGTGGTTTTATAATCATTGACTCTACAGAATTTCACCAAAGCAAGAATGACACATCAGTACTACCTCAACAATGCGAGCAAGTATATATGTAAAAGCTAAATTTTTAATATGCATACATGTAATATATATACACAATATAATAAGTATTTAAGTTTCTTGCTTTTGTTTTTCAAATACAGGTTGTGTATCATCCAATGGTAAACAATAACCGATGGTGGTATGCCATCCCTATATCTAATCGTTCAAAACCAATATATGGTAATATTACCGACATAGAGATAGCAGATGACAATCCAACAATTAATGATGATGTACATGATGACACTATAATGGATGATATGCGTGATATAGTACAAGATGAACCTCGCGAGAATATTCAAGGAAACGTAGAAGATGACAATAATGTGGTTGATAATGATGAAATTATTGAGCAATATAGCAACACATCTGATAGTGGGATAGGCTTATTTGTTTCGTTACCTCTTGGTAACATGGACCTAGAAGTGGATAGTTTAGCAAGGGCTGATCTCATTGAAGATGAGATGGATCATTCACTGTAATATACTTAATTTGCTTAATGATTCAATGTGTATTCTTAATTCTATGGAAAATATTATACGTACATGTGCATACTCAAGAATCAATTGTCAAGTTTAAAGCTAAATTGAATTTTCCATAATAAAAATAAAGTATAAATTATTATCTTCTTCAAGTAGAGAAATTACGAGATACATGCAATGCTTGTTACTAATTGTATAATAAGGTTTGTGTCGCTTGCCGCTAATTAGTTATATAAGGCTTGTCAACTCGAGGAACTGCCATTCATTAGATAGCAATGTAAAAATAAATATTAACTCTGGTTTTTTTATTATATTAAGTCTAATTTCAGGTGGTTTAATAATTACATGTCTGAAAATGTATCTATATTCGCGTCTATCTATGCGGATATATAGACGCAAAATTTGCGTTTATTTACACGCTCTTTTACACGCGCATATAGACACAATGATAGACGTGCCTGACTTTGCGCGTCTAACATGCGTGTCTATGACTCGTTTATGTTGTGGTGACATAGGGAAAAAAATGTAAATGTTCAAACTCATTATCATTGACTCGAACTATATAAGTATACATATTTTCCTTTCAAGATTCTCCATGTATTAAAACAACACTAAATCTTATCTATAAACGCACTTCACTTTAAAGCACGTTACATATCTAAACACTATCAATAAAAATGCTATATAATAAACATACAAGATTTGCATATGGAACTTCATAGTTTTTTACTTAGTTGTTGCGCATGTCAACCTAGTTAAATGTCTCTTTCTACTCCTGTTTAAATCAAAAGTTTCATTCGCTTTCTTCTCCTTCTATTTCAATTAAATTTTTTAAAAATATTTTTTAAATAATTTTTTTTGACATACTTTGAGAGAGAGAGAGAGAGAGGAAGAAGATGATGATGCTAAGAGAGGAAAAGAGGGGGGGAAAAAGGAAAGAGAAAAGATTTTTTAAAAATGTAAACTTTTTTATTACAAATTTTGACTTGATAGAGAGAGAGAGAGAGACAGAGGAAAGATAAAAGTTGAGAGAGAGAGAGAGAAGTTTGACTTAAACTTCAAACTTTGTGATGTCTGATTGGTGCTAATTTTATATATTGATGAAAATTTATGAGTTTGATGCATAAAAGAGATTGTATATATATTTGACGTTCTATATCATAAATTTTATAAATCACTTTTAATTTTAAGTTGAGAGAGAAAAAGAGAATTTTTTATAAAATAAAAAATAAAAACAAAAAGAAAAAAAAAGAGAAATAGATTGTCCAGCAAAGTTGCCATGTATTTGCTACTTTATAGTAGAGTTACGAAAAGCTGTTGCAAAGCGATCTAACGCAGGCTAGCTATATAACAAATCGTACTCAAGTTTACCGCAAACATGTGTGGTGCTACGTGGGTCCCGCTTGGTGGCACCGATCTATACGCTTCTGATCGCAGACATTATGGTTCCGTCTTTTAAGTTCCGTCGTGTAAGAGACTACCCGTGATCTAAACAGCCCCTTCTATGTCTTCAAGCACAATCGTCTTCCGCTGGACCGAAGGTGACTACTCTCTCTCGTTCGGGCTGCAGGAACGAGGGTGGTAAATGAATTTTAATGATACCATGTACGATGAGGGTGGTGGTTTACTTTTATGACATATGTCCATGAATGCCTATGCGAGAGTGATGGGAGTCCAGCAAGAGCTGGGAGACCTGTCTCTTCGTCTGTATGCGCAATACTACAAGCGAATACTCGTGCGTTATGCTATCGGATCAGTAGAGGGCGCGATGACAGGTGTGCTCGCGGGTGCTGTCTTTATGCTTGCAGGGTATGATCAGGAAACCGAAAGCCAGGTAATCTACTCTCTCTCTCTCTCTCTCTCTCTCTCTCTCTGCCTCTTTCTTCACGATGCTTTTTGATCGTAATAATGCTGACCATCAGCTGGCGAGTCTAATACTGGAGCACCATGGCGCCACGTCGGTCGACGTTGCATCCTGCACGCACGTCATCGTTCCAACATCGCTACTGCTGGTATTATGCTGCCATCTCTTTCTCTCTATATCGCCCCCCCACACATGCAAATGACTTTTAGTAATTAACATCAGCAAGAGGGGGCTCGTGGATTTGTGTTGTATGATTAATCGATAGCCTGTGAACTAATCATAATGAATTCTGGTTCAGGATGATCCGATCTGTGCCATTGCAAGAAGACATGGGAAAGCGATGGTCACTCGCCGTTGGATCAGTGACAGCTTGGCTTTCGGGGTCGCTGCCGATATCAACTCTGTAAGCATTTTTCCACTAACTTTCTCATGCATTAATTTCGACTTGCGCTGTGATTGGACCAATGTAGTACTTCATTTTAAGATACCAGCCGTTTTCAATACGCATGCTTCGGTTGTTATCAACAGGTATGATTGCAATAGTTTTAAGTAATGCATCAAACAGTTGAACCTCTTATCAAAAGTCTTATGTTACGCATCTTTTCCCTATAACTTCTCTTATTATCTGAAACTTGTTAGTCTTTCCTCCAATATGTCCTTGTGCCATGGCCGCCCACTTCTATCTGCATCAATCATTGCCAAGTTTTTTAGTGCATGCTTTTCGTGCTTGTGGACTTGCCATAGGAAAAAACATGTAAAGGCGATCTCCATTGCTACATCAAGGTAATTTTAATTGCTATATTTGGTAATGCATTGATGGAATATATGGAAGGGCATTGTCCATTCTTTTAGTGTAAGACTAGTGTCTCCGACAATATTAAGATAAGGAGATTAGCTTGTATTTTCTAAACCACACACTCTTCCTTTCTTTGCCAAGTCATGTAGAGAGATATTTGCCATGTTATAGATCACATCTGATAAATGCTCCATCACTTCTTGCCTTGGGAAAATGGGCTTGGCTTAAATGCTTTGTGAAGGTGTATAATTGATTCCTTTTGCTATCTTTTTGTCAAAGGCAAAGATATTCCCTAACATTGAGTCTTTCACTTATATACAAATAGTTTTTTTGATTGGCATAGGTCGGATACAAGATAAAGTTTTCAAACAATATTCCTTGTCTCTAATGGTGTAATTATCCAAAAGCAATACTGAAATTGTTCTAGTCAACTATGATGTTTGATGTATCATCGGGCTATTTTGCAACCCTAATCTCATAGTGAATAAGTTTTTGTCATAGATGTGATCTAACTTTGGTGTCTCTTGAGCCTCGAACTCTCCAAGTTGTTGGATGGTCACATTGTTTGAAGATTGTTCCTATACCAACACTATTGGTATCATTTAGAAAACCATGAATGGTCCATTGAGATCCAACATTCTCAACATAGGAAGGAAATAAAACATGTTCTTC
>NC_141145.1:157536121-157603621 GCF_053477565.2 Lygodium microphyllum | reverse complement strand
TGTTATGTTAAACTTTTTAATTTAAACTTTCTTTTTAATTAAAGACTTTTAAAAGCTTTTTTAAATTTAAAAAATGAGAGAGAGAGAGAGAGAGGGAGGGAGAAGAAGAAGAAGGATAAAAGAAGAAGAAGAAGAAAGAGAAAAAGACGGAGAGGGGGGAAAGAGGAAAGAGAATAGTATTTTTTAAATTAAACCTTTTTCTTCATCCCCCCTCCCCTCTCTTGCTCATGTGTAGAGCCTAGCTCTCTCTCTCTCTCTCTCTCTCTCCTTTAATTAAATTGAACTTCTTTTTAAATCGAAAGTTTCTCTCTCTCTCTCTCTCTGTTAGATTTAACTTTTTAATTTAAACATTTTTTAATTAAATATTTTTGGACATAGTTTTTCACACACTTTGAGAGGGAGATATAAAAATAAGAAGAAGGAGAAGGATTAAAAAAAAGAAGAAAGAGAAAAAGGCGGAGAGAGGGAGGGAAAGAGAAAAGAGAATAGTCTTTTTTAAATTAAACCTTTTTTTATATAGTTTTTAACTGAGAGAGAGAGAGAGAGAGAGAGAGAGAGAAAGGGGAAATATATAATTTGAAATACAGAGAGAAAATAGGGGGAGAGAACGGGAAAGATAAACACAAAGAGAGAGAGAATATAGAGAGAAAAGAGAGCGAGAGAAAAAAACTTGAAAGAGAAAGAGAGAGAAAAAGAAAAATGAGAGAGAGAGAGAGAGAGAGAGAGAGAGAGAGAGAGAGAGAGAGAGAGAGAGAGAGAGAGAGAGAGAGAGAGAAACCGAGAGAAAGATACAAAGAGAGCAAAACAGAAAGAAGAGAGAGAGAGAGAGGGGGAACTGAGAGAAAGAGAATTATAGAGAGAGAAAATATAAAATTTAAGAGAGAGAGGGGGGGAAAAGAAAAAATGAAAAGAGAGGGGAGAAGAAAAGGAGAGAGAGAAAACAAGAAGAAGAAGAGAGAGAATTTAAACATAAAGAGAGAGAGAATTATAGAGAGAGGAAATATAAAATTTAAAAGAAAGAGAAAAGAAAAAAATTTAAAGAGAGAATACAAACAGAAAAGAAGAGAAAAAATGAAAAAAGAGGAGAAGGGGAGAGAAGGAAAAGAGTGGAGACAAGGGGAAGAGAGAGATTTATAAAAGAAATATTTCTTTTTCAAAAGGAAATCTAGAAACTCACTATTGTTGGAATCAACATAAAGTTACTGTCTTCTTGGAAAATGTTTCTCCTTGTAAGAAGCTGAGAATAAGGAATTAGTGTAAATAATATTGATATTATGCCATGTCACATTGACATTGGTATAAAAGGAGAGGACATGTAATTTTACATATCTTTTTGACATATCAATACAATTACAGTCTTTCTCTCCCTTCTTGCTCACAACTTCTATGGCTTCCTCATCTTTCTTGTCTTTCTCTCTCTCAATCTAGTCTTTCTCTCTCCTTGTCACTCTTATTCTCTCTCTTTCTGCAGTCTTTCTCTCTCCTCTGCAGTCTTTCTCTCTCCTCTTTCTCTCTCCCTGGCTCTCTCTCTGACAAATGGTATCAGAGCCTTGGTTCTTGGTCCCAGTTAGTCCCTCATTTTCACCTAGTTACAACTTTCTAGTTACATGGAATTTTGAGTCACAGATACACAAGTACAGGAGCAGTAGGGGAGTTTCCAAAGCATCTCTGGACCACAAGGACTGCATGCAGAAGCATTAATGGCAGCTTTCTTGGGAGTTACACCTCTGGACCACAAGGACTGCATGCAGGAGCATTAATGGCAGCTTTCTTGGAGTCTTAAATGGAGTTTGGACAAAAAATGAAGGCAGACAGACAAAGATGGCTTCCATTGCTTTCCATAAAAGTGTTACAAAAGCAGCAAAATCGTGTGCTTCTCTTGCACTTAAACAGGGAATCAAAGGTATCCTACACAATGTTGTTGCTGTAGTTCTTAAGGTTGAACGCCATAAGCTCATTGTTCTTTGCTAAGTTCTGCCATAGCTACGATTCCAAGCTCAGCTGCCTCACTTTCTCCTCTAGTTACAAGTTCTTCCTTTCTGGCCTTCTCCTCTTCTCCATTTCCAGAATCTGCTTCAGTCAATCCATAAGCAGCCATTGCCCGGTCTGCCCACAGAGTTTATCATGACGCCTTCCATCTTGTAATAGAATACAGAGAACTCTCCAGAGTTCGATGAAGGAATCAGGTGTTCATCTATAATGCTCAAGATGTCGCGGCATATGTTTGATCCGCCAGGAAGCTCGGCGAGCACCAATCACATTCTTGTAGCCGACTGACAGGAGGTTGCGTTCTTCGACGAGCTCTCTTGGCCTTTACGAACTACGCTAATCCTCTCTTTCTTCCAAGTAGCGGAAGCCTTCTTTTGCTTCTAGTGCTGCTTCTCCATCTCAGTCTCTGTGGACGGGAGCTCGAACTTATCCTCATCCTTAACCACGGCTTCTCAGTGTAGGGCTTTCTCGGGACTTCCATTTTGTCTTGGAAGATTGCAGCAACTCTGCAGGTGGTATTCTTGCTACCATCGCAGCATCAAGGCCTTTCAGAGACTAGCTACCCAAACAGAGTCTTCCCTACGAATACTGTGATAAAATTGTCATCCGTTGTCTCTATGCATTCAGAGGCAGGGTATTGGCAACAGCCCTGTGAAATCTCACACCACTACTGCCAGAGTTTCAGAAAGAAAGAAGTTCGGGCTAATCATGGATTCACCTTCTTACTTGGTTCATGGCACAGAAAAGCCAACCTCAGCAGAAACTGCTAGCAGGGGTTAGAGCACTAACTGCAGCAGGCCATCACTTTGGTTAATCAAAAGCCATCCATCATGATAGACAAATGGAAGGAGTTCTGCATCTAGAGAGACGACCATGGCATTTGTAGCTCTACAGAGCAACAACCCTTGTGATCTCTCCTTTGGCTCTAGTAGATATCCATTTCGTAAAGATCGAATTGATTTTACTACAGACTCGATCAATGACATCTCGGACTCAACTTCTAAGTCTGTCCATTCCTTAACAGCAGCAGGGTAGTTTGCAATCATTATTGATGATATTTCAGAAGTATCTTGACCACGGGGAAGACGCTGCCATAGCTCTTCAGTTACAAATGGCATGAAAGAATGCAAAAGCTTAAAGGAACTGTTTGTATGTCCAAACTACTGGAGGGGTGAAATCCTTTTCCAAGATTGATCATGGCAAACCTTATGGCATTCCAAAGCTTGTTGCACCATTGCCGATAGCTGGAAAGGCAATAAAAAATCAGGAGGAATTCTATCAGAGCGATGCAAACAAAAAAATTAATCTAGCTTTCACAGTTATGGAGATGAGAATGTATGACCCTTAAGATAGTTGGGAAGCACAGAGAACTATGTGTTGAGGATGGCTGCATGCTGTGGAGGGTTCTGCTGCTCCTAGCAGTGATGAGCTTTCACGATCCCAAAAACTGCCCAGTGAGGTTTTAAAAAGAAAACGAAAGAGCATTGAACCAAGAAGATCTACTTGAGAAAACCCTTGCAGATTTATGTCTCTTATCTGCAAAGGGCATTTAAAACAGCCAATTGCCATTTGCTTTGAATGCTTCACCAAAGGAATAAGGGGTCTAAAGAATCTGACTCAAAGGATCTCTCAGGACTGAGGCAGAAACAGACGGTGTATCTTGATTGGATTCTCCAAAGCATCTTCTTGGACAGCTTCAAGGAGACCTCCCTGGTAATACGGAACTCTAGGAATCACCGCATGCTGCCTCTCAGAATTCTGCTTCGACCAATCTTTTGAAGACATTCGGAGATGAAAATGACTGATCAACACTCCTGCTGTTAGATTGTCCCATGTTGAATGTGCAGCTGGATGAGAAGGCATATGCATCAAGGGCACTGATGTTGCCATTTCATGAATCGGGCTTTTCTGAATCTGGATATTGTAAGACTTGAAAGCTGAGGTTGAGCTTCACCACATCCTGACTCAACAGGTGAGGGAACTGCCGGTGTAGCATCAGTAGTGACAGCTCCATTCGTAGAGTCTGGAGAAATCTTGGCTCATTCCCTTCTTTACCAAACCATTGAGAAAATTTTGATATTGCTGGCTGCAAAAAGGCCTCATCATCTTTAGTGTTGGTTGCAGGTTGATCTTCATCTTCTGTGCCATCATGTTGATGCTTCTCAGTTCTGATGGCTTGACATGTGTTTGACTCCTTAAAGTTCCCATCAACATCAGATGAAATCTTGCTTCCTTGATCATTCTCTTTTCGTGAGCCTGATATTTGAAAAGCAATTTTAGAAAACCCAGGAGGAACAAGAGGACGTGGTGTTGTTGGAGGATTAATGGTATGAACTGGTACTAAACCTCCATGATGAATTGGTCCACAGAACCAGCTTCTTCACTGCCACTTCTTGGCCATTTCTAAGGACACCTTTGTACACGACGCCGAAGCTCCCTTTCCCTAACCTACGGGAGTCGCTGAAGCTGTCGGTTGCCTTCTTCAGTTCCTTGGCTAAAACAAGGTGCAGTCCAAACAGGAACAGATTTGGAAAAGTTGCTACAGAAATTAGTAGCATCATTCTAACGACAAAGGAACAATTGGAAGTGATACTAGACATCATAAGCTTCGAGTGGAGCCATCAAACGTCTCTTTTGGACACATATTTCTCGAGCTAGAGCCTATTTGGTACCAGCAGTTCACTAGCAGTTTACTGTGGACAGTTCTGGAAATTCTTAAACAGAGAGGGGTACTGCTACTCCTAAATTCAAACTAGGATTTCTAATTGATACTAGACATCCTAACCTTCGAGTCAAGCTATCATACACCTTATTTGGACTTCTATTTTCAAGGAACAACATATCTCTTCAACTTGACTGCAATGGCAGCTGAGAACAATAGCTCCAGCTCTAGTGAACAACGTTGGCTTCAAATACAGGCTAAAATGGACAAACTTGGACAAGGTTGGCTTCAAACACAAGCTAATATTGACAAAATTGGACAAGGTTGGCTTCAAACACAAGCTAATATTGACAAACTTGGACAAGGTTGGCTTCAAACACAAGCTAATATTGACAAACTTGTAGTTTCGACTCAACAGTGTATTGCTCTTACAAAGGAACTTATGGAAAAAATAGCAAGACCTGAATCAAATGCTTATGCTCATGGCCAGCATCTATATGCTGATGGTACACTTGAATCAAATGCTTATGCTTATGGACAACATGTATATGCTGGTGGTACACATTATGATTTACATGCATCTTATAAATATGAACAGCAACAACATGCAAATGAATATGAGCAGTATGCAAGTACATCTGGACAGCATGTTAATGCTTATAAATATGATGTACCATATCATAATGCAGAGTATCATTCCATTGAACCTTGGCAACAGAATGGTTACTATGGTCAACATGCTTATGCTTATGAGAATCCATCTCTTCAACAACAAGATTTGGATAATGAACAATATGATCAACAAGAGGATGAGCAAGAAGAAGACCAAGAAGATGTACGAGTCCAAGAAGATGTACAAGAAGTGAACAATGAAGAGCAAGATGTACAAGATGATGGTATCTTCGTTGATGAATTACATGAGGCACTTGCAGATGAGCAAGATGTACAAGCTGATGGCATCTTCGTTGATGAATCACATGAAACACTTGCAGATGTAGATGGTCATGTTGAAGGTTTTAGACTCTTAGAGAAATCTCATGATGATATTTTTGGGCATTAGTTTACACTTAATCAAGGTCTACAACAGCCATTGAACGCATTTGATAATGAGTACCTTGATCATGGTTATGATGACCGGCACATGTCTGATGATGATATAAAAATGATTTGGGCATACATGAATATGAAGATGGCATTGTGCTTCCCTATGATCCAGGGGATTATGGATGTGATCATGGATTTGATTATGGGGATACTTCATCGTATCCATTTGATCCGGGTGGATTGGAGTATGTGGTTGAGAGGCATTCTATTCTCTTGGACAATCATTATGATGGAATACCTTTTGATCCAGGAGGTTTTGAGCAGGATTTTGCACCTTCATTTCCCACTTACAATCCTCTCCATTACTTAGTACAAACTAGTGCTTTTCCTATTTTTGTAGCCCTTGTATCAGAGTAGTACTCTGTTTCATCTATCCTTTTCTAGTCTTTCAGGTTTGTTTTTGAGGACAAAAACTTTCGGGAAGGGATGGATTGTAAGAAGCTGAGAATAAGGAATTAGTGTAAATAATATTGATATTATGCCATGTCACACTGACATTGGTATAAAAGGAGAGGACATGTAATTTTACATATCTTTTTGACATATCAATACAATTACAGTCTTTCTCTCCCTTCTTGCTCACAGCTTCTATGGCTTCCTCATCTTTCTTGTCTTTCTCTCTCTCAATCTAGTCTTTCTCTCTCTGCGTCACTCTTATTCTCTCTCTTCCTGCAGTCTTTCTCTCTCCTCTGCAATCTTTCTCTCTCCTCTTTCTCTCTCCCTGGTTCTCTCTTTGACACTCCTCCCTCATCGTAATATAGACTGACCATGGCAGAAACAATCAACATGGTGGAAGGATTGAGTGATGATGAGAAAGAGGAGTTTCTAAAGGCCAATGCAAATTTATAACCATGGTGCCTAATTAATGTTTTGTAGATCAGTGAACAGTATATGTAGTCATAGAGTCTACCACATAGACCTCCAGAGAAGGAGGAGAGTTGTACTCCAAAGAATTAGATTGAGTACTACAAGTTAGAGTTATAACCCTAGTAGATCGACTTGAGTGGATCTCACCAATTGTCATTATCCCCAAGAAGAACAAGAAGTTGAGAATTTTCATGGACTATAAGAAGCTCAATACTGCCACCATTCGGGATCCATTCTCCATTCCTTACCTCGACAGTATTCTAGATGAAGTGAATGGTCACAAGATGTATTCTTTTCTAGATGGATTCATGGATACAACCAAGTTTGGCTTGCTCCGAAGGATTAGTCCAAAACAACTTTCGTTATAGCATGGGGTATCTTTGTGTGTATAGTGGTGTGGTTTGGTCTAAAGAATGCTTCAACTTCTTTTCAAAGGGACATGTAGGAGATATTTGGTCCCTATTTGACTGATCTTATGAGAGTTTTTTATATGAATTTAGTGTGTTTGGAAAAGTATTGCTCCATCTGATGCATCTTTGGTTATCTCTTATAAAATGCAAAGAGATCAGTTTAAGTATGAATCCTTTAAAGTGTATATTTGCTGCTTGAGGAGGTGTTTTTCCTAGTGATATTATTTCCAAAGATGGCATTGACGTTGACCCCACAAAGGTTTTAGTCATCATATAGGCCATACTACTGGATTCACCATTCACAGTTATCCAATTCTTGGGATATATCCAATGGCATGGGCATCAGCTGCAACTATTTGCACATGTAGCTATTCTCTTAAATTAGTTGACATGTGTGGCTAAATCTATTTTTAAATGGAATGATGAGGCAAACCTAGCATTTCGATGCCTTAGGTTGTTATCGTCCTGAGCCTCGATAGTAATCCCACAAAATTGGAAAAAATAATTTCATGTCTTTGTTGATATATTTGATGTGGCTATTGGCAGTGTTCTCATGTAGGAGGATTCCAATGCGTGGTTCCGACCAATATTCTATTAAAGCAATGAGAAGAAGAATTACTCCATCACTGAAAGGAAGTACCTTGGCATGATTTATTCCATAAAGAAATTTTGGTATGATTTGCTAAGCCATGCTTTTATTTTTCATGTGGATCATGTTGAGAAATAACAAGTGATGTATGCTCCAGGAAGAGATGCCTTGAATCCCATATACGTAGTGGAGAAAAAGGGAACCATCATGAGCCTATAAAGTGATGTACCTTCTTATCATTCAATGAATAAATACTATTGTACTTTGTCCCTTTAGTCATAGTTAGTGTCATACTCAAGATTGTGTTTATCAGTCCAAGCTTCCATCTTGGAACCTAATTCACTTAAGTAGTAGTTGGTTTCTCTAATCTATGGCATCATGAACATTGCCTTTGTGTTCCATCCACTATAGCCATGCTCCAGATCCATGCATTTCAACATGGTGTCAGAGCTTAGTTGATGCCAGGAGGCATATTCCACGGTGAATTCTGTGAGGTTTTGCGGTGGATTTTGTAAAATTTTATTACCGGGGCTAATACACAAGGTAAATTATTTGTGCAAAAAGTCGATGGGGACACCTATCCTTTTCGGGCATCTTGTTAATTTAATGTGCAAGTGGGTGATTCCATAGCGGGTGATTCCGCAAAATACATATTTAAATTAATAGATGTTTATGAGTTTAGAGTGCGCACTCGAAATAAATTAAGGTTAGGATTGAGTTCTAACCAATTTATTTATTTTGTAGTTGAAGACTACTAGGTATTCACTTTTATCGGTTTAATTTTATTATTTTTCTAACAATTGTGAATGCTTCAGTTGATGTGTAGAGCAAGCAGCCGTGGCGTTGGGAAGCATTGGAGAATAGCGTGTATTCAAATTATTATCAATTTTTGATGGGTGCGCATCTTAGGCATGGCGCCAATATTTTGGCGCGCTTATTTATTAAAGCGCTTGATATTTATTTATTATTTTTGTATGTGCATGGACGCATGATTTAAATATTCGTATTGGACATTGTATTTGGATACAGCCCGACTCCTTGGGTGCCCAATTCCTTGAGCGCCCAATAGCTTTAATTCTTTAGTGGCACAAAAGCAAACACAAAAGCTAAAGCATGCTAATTGTAAATTGGGCTAACTTTTTTAGCTTGGAGATCAATAATATATCAAATACATGTCTTGTGGAACGCTTACACAAGGCATGGGGGGAAATTGTACCCAATTAGTCTCTTGCTTCATGCCGTGCAAGCTTTCTTCCTTGTTTTTTTGTGCAAAAGTAGAGTTCTTTTGTTCTTGGGGACCTTCCGACGCTCATACGCACACATACGGTGTCCGATCTGTGCATCAGCGGTATCAAAGCGAAGCTGAGATCGAGAGCTTCCAATCGCTTACTATCTCGCGCGAAGGCGGAGCTCCTGGAATGATCGAGCTCTACAGTAGTCTCGTGGCAAACGATCGATACCAGCGTGTTCCTGGTAGTCAAGAACCCCCTACTATACACTCAGATCGCGAGGGACCGGCCTCTACAGCAGGCGGAGGACCACGCGGAAGGCTTCTACATCAAGTCGTTGATTTCTTCTACTCAGATAAGAAATTTCTATCCATTGCCATTAAAGCTTGGAGTATAAGCTTGGAAAGCTTTAAGGGAAGCTTTTAAAAAGCTTAAACCACCATTTTTTTCTGTCGGCAGCGGTAGTATGTACTGCATGTCACCAAAACGGACTACAACGTACTCTTGTCCTAAAAAAAATCATGAATTTTAAAAAAAAAAACTAAAGCTTTAGAACCCCAAAGGTTCTAAATCTTCCAAGCTTCAACTCCGATTACTTACCATAGCGGCAGTTCCTATTTGATTACACACGAACCTGTTTTCAATTCTTCGGAAGCCCCTGTTCACACCTGTGGACTAACAGAACCAGATTCCAGCGAACAGTTGGCAACACCCAGTCTATACGCAAGATTATCTTCTTAGAAGATGACCGTGATATCAAATTTCGCAATCGCAAAGGAGAGATACTACAAAAGCCAAATTTAAAAAAAAATAAGCCTTGTAAACCCGACTTTGAGCTACGCTCATCCCGCTAACAAGGTTTCAAGTGTGTGAGGTGTTTTGGAATTTTGCAGGATATCTGATCGAACCATGGAAGATTTTATGGCTGAAGGTGACCTACCCGAACCAACGATGGAGCAAAAACTGGATTTGATTATGATGCAGCTTCAAGAGGAACAAAGAGCACGACAAACCTTGCAAGCTCAATTGGCCAATCTGCAACAACGATCTACCACCAACCAAGATGGATGGCAACCTGAAGATCTTATACGACGTACGATCGATGCAACACTTGAAGCGCAATCTATTCGAAAAGAAACAAAGATAAGTAAAAGAAACTTCAAATTTCGTACTTTCAATGGATCACGGGATGGAAAGACTGTACTTGCTTTTATCAGTCAATTTGATGATTATTTCCATGAAGAATCATATGTTGAGAAAGACAAAATTAAATGTGTCACTAGCCATCTAGTTGACCAAGCATCCCTATGGTGGACTGTTGTCTGCAAAAGCGTTGATTGTCCCACTACTTGGGAGACTTTCCAAAAGAAATTTTTGCAGAATTTCCTTCCACCCCAATTCCACGAAAAAGCAATCAAACAATGGGATCTTCTACAATAAAGGGATCATGAGCCTATTTCACAATATACTGAGCGTTTTTGGAACGCTTTATTGCAACTATGAATGCTTGAAGATGTACCTGAAGCAACCTATAAATGCAAGGTTATGTCTGGCTTACTTGGACATTTTTATGTGGAGGTCAATATGTTCAAGCCAACAACTCTCGAAGATGCAATTTCCTTGGCCCATGACACTGAAGACAAAATTCGAAGATGAGATAAGTGACCACAACAATTTCAAACTAATGGTAACTTTGGTTCAAAACAATTCAATTCAAATTTTTGAAGATTCAATCAAAGTCGTTTTCTTCCATCTTCATTCCGTAAATCTTGGACAAGACCATCTGCTTTGCCATCAAACACAAATTCAAACCCTAAGCCATCTCTCCAGTCAAATCCCAACACTCCTAAACTTCATGCCATTACCAATAATGTATCCAAAGCAAAACCCATAGTTTGTTACAAATGTCATCAACCTGGACATCTAGCGGCCAATTGTCAATTCAAAAAGCCAACTGTTCATATCAATTATTTGGGAGCAATAGAAGATGAAGAACGTGAAGAGATACCGGATTTCACAAAAGACGATGACGACATTGGTACTACTTCAGATACTTTGCCAGGTATGCCAAATCCCCATTCCTTATTAACAATGAAATGTCTTGTGCATGGTAAAGAAAAGACTATTTTACATGATGATGGGAGCACACACGACTTTATTTCTGCAAAATTGGTCAAAGAATTGAATTTACATACTGTTTCTACACATTATCGCATCAAGGCCGCATTCCTAGGTACAAGATATAATGGAACACAAGAGGTGCATGATTTAGAAATTAAAATTGGTGATTATACTGAAGGAAGAAATTTCTTAGTTGTGCCTTTGCAGTCTAGTGACATTATCTTAGGAATGCCTTGGCGACATCAATACAATCCTGATATAGATTATTCTACGCATTCAATGAAAATCCATTCTTAAGGAAAACAAATCACATTGCATGGTATGCACACTCTCAATAATTTTCCATTGCTTACTCATACTTAGGCTAAACGTGCATTACGGAAAAGTAGCAAAACCTATTTAATATGGGTGAATGAAATCAAAGCTAAAGAAAACCAGATGCATCCTAGGCACGCACAATTTCTTTCCCAATTCCAAGATTGTTTTGCTGCTGATTTACCACCTGGATTACCACCTGTACGTCCTGAAGATCACAAGATAGATTAAATTCCTGGATCACAACCACCATGTAAAGCACCATATAGACATAACCAAATTGAACAAAAAGAAATTCAAACCCAAATTAAAGAATTGCTAACCCGAGGACTAATTAGACCTAGTAGTTCTCCATTTGGTGCACCTGTCTTATTAGTGAAGAAGAAAAACAATACCTATCGCATGTACATTGATTATCGTGCCCTAAATAAAATTACTGTTAAGAATAGATATCTGATTCCTAGGGTAGATGATCTTATGGACAAGCTACAAGGATCTGCCATATTCAGCAAGATAGATCTTAAATCTGGATATCATCAAGTAAGATTGGACACATCTGATATATTTAAAATTGCATTTAGAACACAATTTGGACACTATGAATTCATGGTTATGCCTTTTAGTTTAACTAATGCACCAGCCACATTCAGTCATATGATGAATCGCATATTTTTGAAGCATCAGCATTGTGTCATTGTTTTCTTTGATGACATATTGGTTTTTAGTAAAAATGAGAATGAGCATTATGAACATTTGTCTTTGGTTTTTAAATTATTAAAAGAGAATCAATTATATGCCAATCCAGAAAAGAGTAAAATTTTCCAAACAGAAATTGAATATTTAGGACATATTATTTCATCTGAAGGTATTAAAGTTGACCCTAAAAAGATAGAAGCAATTTTAAATTGGCCGATACCCAAAAATGTGCATGAATTACGCTCTTTCTTAGGTCTTGCTAGCTTTTACAGAAAATTTGTGAGGAATTTCTCATTGCCTTGCATTACCTTTGACAAAACTATTAAAGAAAGACATCATGTATAATTGGTCTGACAACCAACAAAAGCCCTTTGATTTACTGAAACATGCTTTAACTCATGCTCCTGTATTACAATAACCTGACTTCAATAGACCATTTTTCTTGGTAGTTACTGATGCTAGTGGATCTGGAATAGGAGCAGCCCTTATGCAAGATTCTCATCCCATAGCCTACTCTAGCTGCAAACTCAAACCCACTGAACTTAAGTATTCTACCTATGACAAGGAATTGCTAGCTATAGTACAAGCTTTACATCAATGGAAACATTATTTAATGGGATCTGTATTCATGATCAAAACTGACCAACAAAGCATTAGACATCTCCTTAGTCAACCACAAATATCTAACCGACATATTAAATGGGCTGCTTTTATTCAAAGTTTTCATCCACTTATATAATATCAACCCGGAAAAGAGAATGTTGTTGCCGATGTTTTAAGTAGAAGATCGATTATTCACAATATTTCTGTGATATCATTAGATTTCCTTCTCCCTATGAAAGATACTTATGACCAAGATCCTACTTTTCAAGCTGATTGGAATAAACTAGTTGCAAATAATTGGATTCCTATTGATTCATTGTCTTACACTAATGGATTTATGTTTTATGAAAAAAGATTATGTGTGATTGTTCCATTTTGATCATTTGTTTTGCATGAAATTCATTGTCCCCCATACCAAGGTCATAGAGGAATTATATCTACTTTGCTTACACTAATTGAAGATTTTTATTGGCCACACATGGATAGGATGTATCTAATTTTGTATTTGAATGCCTAATTTGTCAAAGAGTTAAAAGACACCATGGTAAACAATATGGTTTACTAATGCCTTTATCAATTCCAGCACGACCATGGGAACAGATTTCAATGGATTTTATCACTGGTTTACCTAATACTAAAGCTAATCATGATATGATTTGGACTATTGTAGACTAGCCCCTAGATTTTATGGACCATTCAAGATCATTCACAAAATCAATGACAATGCATTTAAACTAGAATTACCACAACACTGGAAAATCCACAACACATTCCATATCAGTTTATTACGACCTTTTAGACGACAACTACCTGTACACCCTATCTATGAAAACCCTCCTTTGCTAGAAGAAGAAACTGAAATCTTTGAGCCTGAAACTATTCTAGATACTGGCTTTATGACCACTAGAACTGGCCGTAGATATTCTAGATATTTGGTTAAGTTTAAAAATCATCATGTTGAAGAGGCCCAACAGATGCACGCTCGAGACCTAAGTGCTTTCCCCACATTGCTAACTCCACATTGAGCTAATAGCAATTGAGGATAATTGCTATCCCAACCCGGGGGTATGATGCCAGGAGGCATATTCTACGGTGGATTCCGTAAAATTTTATTACCGGGGCTCATACACAAGGTGAATTCTTTGTGTGAAAAGTCGATGGAGATGCCTATCCTTTTCAGCCGTCTTGTTAATTTAATGTGCAAGTGGGTGATTCCATAGCGGGTGATTTCGCAAAATACATATTTAAATTAATAGATGTTTATGAGTTTAGAGTGCGCAGTCGTAATAAATTAAGGTTAGGATTTAGTTCTAACCAATTTATTTATTTTGTAGTTGAAGACCGCTAGGTATTCACTTTTGTCGGTTTAATTTTATTATTTTTTTAACAATTGTGAATGCTTCAGTTGATGTGTAGAGCAAGCAGTGGTGGCGTTGGGAATCATTGGAGAATAGCGTGTATTCAAATTATTATCACTTTTTGATGGGTGCGCATCTTAGGCATGGTGCTAATATTTTGACGCGCTTATTTATTAAAGCGCTTGATATTTATTTATTATTTTTATATGCGTGTGGACACACGATTTAAATATTTGTATTGGACATTGTATTTGGGTACCGGCCGACTCCTTGGGTGCCCAATAGCTTTAATTCTTTAGTGGCACAAAAGCAAACAAAAAAGCTAAAGCGTGCTAATTGTAAATTGGGCTAATTTTTTTGAGCTTGGAGATCAATAATATATCAAATACATGTTTTGTGGAGCGCTCACACAAGGCATGGGGGGAAATTGTACCCAATTAGTCTCTTGCTTCATGTCGTGCAAGCTTTCTTCCTTGTTTTTTTGTGTGCAAAAGTATAGTTCTTTTGTTCTTGGGGACCTTTTGGCACTCACTACGCACGCATATGGCGTCTGATCTGTGCACCATCAGTCGAGCATGACTAAGCTCAATTTAGATATTCTCTCTGCTCCTCTAGTCCCTCTCCATCTCAGAGCAGTATTTGCTCAAGATCTCATCTTCCACTTCTATCTTCAGTTTATCTTTAGGTCTGCCATAGATAGTCTCCTTTGAGCTCCTGGCTCTCTATATATAAGGCATAACTTCATGAGCTTCCTTCTAGGGATTTGATCCTTGACTCTAGGCACTTCTATCTGGTACATCATAGCCAGTCATTGTTGATCAGAGAAGCCATCATTGCAGAAATTTGCTGCCTGTTTTACACATGTGGCGTGGTCGTACAACCTTCGCCACATCTATAGTTCACAATCTTGATGATTTTCATGGGGCAACTGAAGCTCTACCTCTAAGCTCTCTCTCACTCAGAGGGTTTCCCAAATGGCCATCTCTGTAAGACAGAATCAATAAAAAACCAGGTCCATGTCTGCAAACCCTAAAGGGCAGCCATAGCTATTTCACTTGAAGCTCACTTTTTCTTCATTTTTCTCTCCTACCACTTATATCAAGCCTACTGCCACTCTAATTCACTGATTGAATCAGTCTCCAGCAACATTTTCCCATCAACCTAGTATAAGGAGGGGAGACTTTGGAAGATTTGAAGACCTCAAGACCAAGCATCCAACACTAAGATCAAGTCCTTCTCCCACTTCAGTTTTTCACTTCATTCCAACTCAGTGAAGTCTATGCCACTCTTATCTGAGTTCTTACTTAGTTCCCAGCAAAGCATCACTTAAATGAACAAGAGGAATCAAATATCAAGAATCAAGCTAGTATCTTTTGATACTACAAAGTGGGATTTGACACTGCCATCACTTGTGTTTTTTTGGCACATTCAAGAATTAACTCATTGCTAGTCTAATCTCAGTCATTTGATGTTCATGCCATACACGAATATTTTTAATGTGGAATTCCCAATTGATTAAATCCCTTGTAAGCCACAATCTCATTGTAAAAGAATAGACACTGCTCGAGTATACTTGTTGCGGTAAGATCTCCTTCAAAATGTCTGAACTTGAGCAAATAGCCAAATTCAATGGTGAAGGCTTTCATGGCTGGAAAGAAAAGACAATGTACCATCTCATGAGAAAGGATCTTTGGGATATATTTGAGGGATATATCTGAGGATGATGCAAGAGATGCAGATAGCAAGAAGGAAGATGATGAAGACAAGTTCATTGAAGAACTCAAGACAAAAGAGTGGAAAAAGATAAACAACAAAGCTCTAGGAATTATTGCATGGGGATTGTCTAATGATGTATTGCACCATCTCTCTCATATCAAAGATGCTAAAAAGTCTTGGGATAAGCTTGAAAGGATCTTTGGAAGTCAAGACAAAAATGCTAAGGTCAAGTTGGTAATGCAGTTCTATAAGCTTGTTGACATAAAACACAGCACTTCAATGACTATGCATATTAACAAATTCAAAAGTCTAAAAACTCAACTTGCCACTTTGAAGAAAACAATAGATGAAGAAGGAGCCATTCCTGTACTCCTTGCTAGCGTAAACTAGGATCCTTATGAAAATCTTGTCTCTACTCTTAGCAATATACCTAATTTATCACAAAAAGATATTGAGCACTCTCTTCTTGATGAAGAGGATAAACAGAAAAACAAGAATGCAAAAGATGGTGTCCCATCATCTAGGGATCGAAAAGCTCTTATACACCAAAGGAGATGCTGTACCGAAAGGAAGATGCCAAGGATTCAACTCTGAAAACAAAGATCGGATGATCTAAAGGAAGAGACCAAGGATTCAACTCCGACAACACATTTCGGATGACATGCCATTATTGTGGTAAGACTGGCCATATAGCCAGTGAATGTTTCCACCGTAAAAGAGCAAAACAGTAACCATCAGAAATAGTTCATGAATGAAAGAGAAGAAGAAGAAAATGTTTCCGCTATCAACAACAACTCTGACAGATTGTTTTGAAGAAATTACCTTTCCCATAGTGGATCTTATGTTTTTCCATATTGGATTTTGTTTCCCTTAGTGGATTTGCTTTGTAAAACAAAACCCTTGCCAAAGATATAAAGTTTCAACCTTTAACTTGACTAGGCTGCCTATGAGCTGAGCCATGTCGTCATGTAGGGGGGGCAAAAGCCAACAAGTGTAGGAACTCATCATTTGAGGGGGGGTGTTGAGGAATTATTAGGGGAGTTTTGAGGTTATTTTTGTATTTTTTAAAATTTTATATTTTGGTAAGTAAATATAAAAAAATTTGTTAATAAGTCATTGTTGCGATATTCTTGTGGTCACATAAAACCTAGAAATCTAGGCGGCCATAAAGGTGACAAAGATTGTCATAAAGAAGATCTTACTCATCCTCATTAAAGTGAAAACTAATATTTAATTTGAATTTTGTTTGACATTTGATTAATTCCATCCATTCTCACTCTCTTCTTTCTTTCCCATCCTTACTAGTTTCTTCTTCGTTTTCCTTCTTGTTTCTAATTTGCATAGTTTTTCAATCCAATCTTCTAATCACATCCTTAGCTATGGATCAATCATCCAATGATATTTTGTAGCTCTAGTAAAAGACCTCTCTATCATCTTCATATTGAGTTGGATAGTGAGTATGAATGAATAAGGAAGAGAATAAATGTTATAAGATTTGAAATACATGCTCAACTTTCTTATATACTTAAAATATATATGGTTAATATTATGCTGGCGTAGAGAGAGAACATATGAGAGAAAAGAAAGATGTAGAGAGAGAGAGAGATAGAGAGATTGGCAATACACTAGGGACTGGGAAGATGGGCTAGTCCCCCCCTTGTGGAGTTATATTATTGACAAGGAGCAAGCTCTTCTGTTATACATAAACCAGTTCTTACTTGTAGATCAAGATTACGGTTCCTTGCACAGTATACAACTGACTAACACTTGCAAAACTTAGAAGTTGGCACCTTTTGATCCTTCTTGAGTCTCCTTCTCTCTTACACAATATGTGTAGGGCTCTCCTCTTGGAGCTTCATTTCAACAGAGCTTCCGCAGCACTTGCACCTTCTCTTCTCCTCTTGGAACTTGATTTCAGCAGAGCTTCCGCAACACTTGTACCTTCTCTTCTCCTCTTGGATCTTGATTTCAAGAGAGCTTTTGTAGCACTTGATTTTCAGCAGAGCTTTCGCAACACTTGCACCTTCTCTTCTCCTCTTGGATGCATGCAAAGTGATGCTTCCTTCACCTCTCCCACATCCAAGGAGATCCTGGACCTCTTTTATAGGCTTTCAAGAGCTTCTCTTCTTGGAGAGAGACTTGATTGCCAAGATTGGAAAGGTTGATCTTCATGCAAGATGTGGTCGTTCCAAGACCTACTCCGCAGTACCAATTTCGAAATATCTCTCTGTGTGTTGCTCGGATGGAAAAACGTCCAACACTAAAGTTGTAGATCTCGCTGTTTTCGATAACGCACTTGGGCCGTGTTTAGAGATGGGCTTTCTATCGCGAGATATTTTAAAAATGGATTCACCTTGTTTATTTTAAGAAAAGCAGCTTTTTAAACTCCACTCTTAACTTATGGTCCATGCAACCACCTTGAGCTATAGATAAGATGAGTTCATTAGATTGCCTTGGGCCTCAACCTTAAGATTGAATTCCACACAAAAGCTTGTGTCATTTTAGACCTTAGAAAGAGAAAAGAATTTCTCTCCTTAGTTCGAGAGGATCATGTCTCTCGTCTTTCTTAGTGAGAGAATTACCTCTCTCATCTTTCTTAATGAAATAAAAAACCTTAAACCTTGACTTGTAAGGGAGAGGATGACCCCAAATGAATGCAATGCTCATTATACACAAGTAAACGTTCCAAGGCGTCCCTAGATGCACACATAAATACATAAACACAATGCTAATGCACTTCCTCTTCTTAGAACTCAATCCATCTTCATTTATATGTAACTCCTAGGTTCTTTTGTACACTCCTACACTTGGGAGACAATTCTTTCCCCCTTCATAACTTGTACTGCATGTACTAGATATCCCCGTCACAATGCTTTAATCACCCCATTAAGTGATGCACTAGAAATACTGGTCTCTAAATGGTCTCATGGCCATGCTAGTTCATCATAAACACTTAAAGAAAAGTGAGTCATTAATTTATTGACATAAATTTATTAAATAGAGAATGCATAATAAGCAATCAATTTAGTGACATCCATCTGGCTTCTAAACAGTTGATCTCAACTGTAGAGGGGATACATAGTCCTTAAGAAGATCTGGAAAGTCTTGTAGTTCTCTCTGAGTCATAAACTGAGCATCCAATGGGGGATAATTCTTAAACTTAACCAAATACTTCCGTAATACCTTACCTGACCTTAGAGTATTGTCCTGATGGTATAAAATTCTTTCCGGCACACACGGAACTCTTCTGTTTCTTCTATGTCATGTAAATTTTCTTTGATTGGTTCCATTGGAGGTTCTTCAATATAGGGACGTAGCAAAATTATATGGAAAGCATTATGAATGTTCCAATGACTTGGTAGATCCAAACAAAAAGTCACATAGTTTATCTTATCTATAATCTTGAAAGGGCCATAATAGTGATTAGAAAACTTAACCACTTTACCCTTTTGACCTTTCTGGTTCTTCAAGCAAGCCTTCTCAAACTTAAGAAGAACATACCGTCCCAACTTGATATCTAACTTACGAGGATGCTTATCATCTTTGTGTTTATGCTTCTCTTATGTCCTTCATATGGGGATGCATGTGCTTCATCCATTACCTTGTGTTGCAATGGTAATGCTATGCAAATTGCTTGATGATGATACAAATAACCATCTCGAATCGAGTAAGGTGTAATCGATTGACCTGAGTTAATCTGATCCCATATGGTTGAGAAGTCGGAATCGGTTGCACACATTTTGGGTAAATCCATGAACTCGTTATGGTAAACAGTTGTGATTGCATTCACTCGAGGTCATCGTGATAGAGCATCTGCTACCACATTCTTTGTTCTAGATGTGTGAAGGATTTGAAAATGAAACATAGATAAGAAATTTTCCTAGCACATCTATTTCTCTGAGAGCTTCTTTGAGTGAGGAAGTATCTTAGACTTTGGTGATCTATTTTAATAACAAAATCTGCACCAAGTAAATAGTGTTTCCATACTTGAAGAGCATGTACCACTACCATAAGCTCTTTCTCATATACTGGAGCATGTAGCTCATGGTCCTTGAGGTGTCGGCTCTCAAATGATACTGTATGATGCTCTTGATTAAGCATAGCTCCAATGCAATCCCCAGAAGCATTGCAGTGAACTTCAAAAGGTTCTTGAAGATCCAAAACTATGAGAACTAGTTCTTGAGTCATAAGAAACTTAATTCTTTCAAAGGCTTGCAGTTGCCTTGATCCCCAGTAAAAATGCATTTGCTTCTTAGTAAGGTCATGTAGAGGAGATGTAACATACGGAAAACCTCGTATGAACCTCTTGTAGTATGAACATAGGCCCAAGAAACTTCTAACTTCATGTACAGAAGTAGGTGTAGGCCAATCAAAAATGGCTTGAATATTCTCAGGATCCATTCTCACCAGATTGTGAGAAACAATATGGCCCAAGTAATGAATTTTTGAAAGGAAATTTTCATTTTTCTTAGCATTGACCTGTAGTCTTTGCTTGTGAAGTTCTTGAAAAACAATAGATAGATGTTTTCTATGCTCCTCTTCAGATCATGAAAATATTAGAATTTCATCAAAGAAGACACATGTGAACTTCGAGTGAGGTCTGAAAATTCTCTCCATCATTCGATTGAGTGTGATGGGTGCATTAGTCAAACCAAGTGGCATAACTAAGAACTTGTATAGTCCAAATGTTGTACGAAAAGCTATCTTATGAACATCTTTAGGTGCTATCCATATCTGATGATAACCACTCTTGAGATCAATGCGACCAAAGATGCTAGCCCCTTGCATACACGGATATGATCTCTAAACAATATCAGCAAATAGCCGTTGACGGTAATTTCTTAAAGAAAAAATAGAATTTGATAGGGAGTCGACGCCCCAAAGAGGGTGCACCCTCTGGATTCAGCTACAAATGGTGTGGTGGGCAACATTATCCACGTAATTGCCCAAATGTCAAGTGTGACATTTGCGGGAAGTCTGGCCATTTAGCAACCACTTGTTGAAGCAAGATTAGTTCCCTCTAGCAAGGCATTCGGCAACCAGGGCCTATTAATCATCATGCACAAGGAAACGATTTTCAGTAGGATGATGTGCCAAAACAAATACTCCAAAGGGGTAAGGCTATTGTTGAAGAACTGCTAGGTGGTAGTGGGGTGAGCCTCATTGAGGCCGTGCAGGTTAATGGCACTGAAGCTTCTAGCCTACGTGCCGTAACAAGAGGCCAAAAAAATAGAGAAGGCGACAAAGATAATGTAAAACCTGTCGACAGAAACCCTAAGAATGATGATAAAGGAATGCAAGTTCTAAATCCTGGCGAGGAAGGGGGACCTTTGAAGCCTGTGGAGAGTAAGGCTGACACCAAGAGAGATAAAGAGGTGTCGAGAAAGAAGGTGAGATTTAAAAAAGAGGCAATAAAGCTGGTGCAACATCCTAAAGAGCGAATGGTTTGGTGCAAGAAGCGACCTTTAGCAAATTACCACAAATTTAAAAAGATCTTGTGTACGGCTTATATCATAGAACCCTTGGAAATAACAGGGGTAGGGGATGACTCGTTTGAACATGCTGAAAAGCATTACCCAAGGATTGCAGCCTATGTTGATGGGATTCTAGTGGATAATGCTATCATTGACACGGGATCCTCAGTTAATAGTATGAGTTCTGAGTTGATGGAGATGTTGGGTCTTGCGATTCAGAAAGATGCCTCCACAATCCTTAGAATGGCTGACGATAGTCTGAGACAGCTGGAGGGCTGCATTACTAAAGTCCACGTGACAGTTGCCAACGTAGAATGCATGTTGGACTTTAGGGTAATCCGATTTGCAGGGCATCCGAGTTACCAAGTATTGCTTGGTCGACCTTGGATTTTGTAAGTAGACTGTCAAGTAGATATACCCGCTGGTAGATTGATATTTGGTAGAGGTGCTAGACGTGTGGTAGTCGATGCATATCCTGAATCACCTCAAAGTGAGCGAGCTCCCCTGCCTTCTATAGAGTTAGAGACAATAGAAGATGTGTCTGCAAGTGAGACATCGTCGACTGACGAATCCAAAGAGGGATCGACCATAGAAGACGTCTATCAAGTAATGTTGAATGAGCCATTAGAAGCTCAAGATAGAATAAGGGATGTAGATGTTATCAAGCTAGACCTTGGTATGCCAGACGATGAGCGGCCAATAGAGCTAGGGTCCATGCTTAGTGCGGAGGAACGAGAGGATTATGTCACTTTGATCCAAGAGTCCTACGATATTTTTGCTTGGAGTTACGATGAACTTAGGGGCATCCCTCCCAGCCTCGATGTCCATACAATTCTGTTGAAGGAAAGAAGCCGTCCTGTGCGACAGAATGTCAAGCGTATGCTATTTGAGTTGCGGGATGGGCTGTTTGAGGAGTTATAGAAATTACGAAAAGTGGGTTTGATCTTCCCTGTGCAGCACACTGAATGGTGCTCACCAGTTTTGATCAAGAAGAAGAAAATTAATCAAATCCGGTTATGTGTGGACTTTTGAGAGTTGAACAAGAAAACAGTTAAGGATTACTTCCCACTGCCCTTTATCAACCAGATTCTGGATCAATTGGTGGGTAGGGAGATATATTCATTCATGGATTGTTTTGCAAGCTATAATCAGATGGCGATCGCAGAAGAGGATAAGCTCAAAGCGATGTTCATAACAATCTTTGGGACCTTTGTGTATCATGTGATAGCATTTGGTCTATGCAATGCACCTGGTTCTTGGCAACAAACTACTGATAAGACCTTTGGTGACATTTCCCCTGAGGAGCTGAAGGTATTTATTGACGATTTAGGGGTAGCCACCATGAGAGAAAGGCGGTTGATTATTTTACGAAAATATTTTGAGCAATGCAGATAATTTTGCATAGCTCTCAATCCGAGGAAGTGCGTTTTTGGCGTACCTTATGGGCTCATGCTGGGCCATGTAGTTATCTCGGTAGGGATTGCGACCCTAAAAAGATCATAGCTATAGTCACCATGAGTCCACCACGCACCCCCAAAGAAGTCCACAACTTTCTATCATCAGTTGGATATTATCGACGGTTCATAAACAATTTGGCAGAAAGAACGTTGCCATTGACAAATTTGTTATCCTTCCATTGTTTATTTATGTGGAGTGACCCTTGTAAGGTGGCTTTCGAGGACCTGTGCTGAAAGCACCAAAGAGGGGTGAAATGTTTTATATCTTTTTAGCAACTACCATGCATAGCATTAGTTGTTGTTCAGGACAGATGTGGGAAGAGAAGTGGTATCACCCGATTGCTTTTTCCAATCGGAAGCTGGATGTATCCGAAATTAACTATACTTATATGGAAAATTTGTGCCTTGCGATGGTCTTTGCGACTAAAAATTTCAGGCACTACATCCTTTATGAGAAGGTTGTCCTTTATACGAAGGCAGAAGGGCTACGACTACTGATGAATAAGCTACAACCGCGCGACTGCTTGGCAAAGTGGTTAATCACTTTGCAGGAGTTTGACTATGAGGTTAAGAGCAAGCCACCCAGGTTAATCACTTTGCAGGAATTTGACTATGAGGTTAAGAGCAAGCCACCAAAGTTGCAGGGTATCGTAGAGTGCCTTGTGGACTTTGGGAAGCCAAAGGAAGCTCTGGCTAAAGGCAGGACAGGGACTCATTGTTCAAGATTGACATGGCATCTATTCCCTCCTAGTATGCGGCGATAGCGTATTATTTGTCAATGAGAGAGACTGGAGGTAGTCTATTAAAGTCAGAAAAGTGAAAGATCAAGCAATAGGCTTTAAAATTCACAGTAATCGTAGGCATGTAGTATCGGCAAGGGGTAGAGGATATCTACCATCGATGCGTAATGCCTGACGAGGTCTCTTTCATCTTAGAAGAGTGCCATGAATCTACTTGCAGAGGTCATTTTGCTGGGCGGCTAACTGCGCAAAAAGCCTTGAGGGCAGGATATTGGTGGCCGGCCATCTTCCAAGATGCATTCAAGTACATTAAAAGATGCGACATCTGTCAACGACATGATAGCCGAGAGAATTGAAAGCGACTACTCACTCCTATTATGGTGATCCTTCCATTCGAGAAGTAGGGGATCGACTTTGTGGGCCCTATTACTCCGTCATCCATTGCACAGAAAATATATATTATCGTAGTGGCTGATTATTTTACTAAGTGGTTGGAAGCACGTGCAACATAGAAAAACGATGCAAAGGAAACCGCTAGTTTTCTATTAGAGCAAATAATATATCGAACAGAGGGACACAGTTTTTGAACAAAGTGATAAAAATCCTGATTGAGGCTTGGCACATCAAGCACAATAAAACAACCCCCTATAACCCACAAGCCAATGGGCAGGTCGAGAGTACCAACAAGTAGCTTGTGGGCATTTTTTCTAAGGTAGTATCGGAAAAGAAACGCAATTGGGACAAAAAGTTGTACATGGCAGTGTGGGCATACAATACGACATTCAAACGAGCTACTTGGTCACACCCCATTCAAGTTAATATATGGAGAGGAGTGTGTCCTACCTCTAGGGATCGAGTTGCTAACGACAAGATTCGCGATCAATCATTCTTTGGGTGACAGGGATGCCCTCTTAGAGTGCTTTATGACTTTGGCACACCTCGATGAGATTAAATTGCAGAGCTTGCTACATTAGGAGGTGACCAAGCATCGGATAAAGTAGCTCCACGACCTAAAAGCAAATAAATACACTTTTAAGAAGGGGTAGCTAGTGTTGTACTATGACGCGCATAGAGAATTATTTTTAGGAAAGCTAGAGTCCAAATGGGACGGTCCTTATAGGATTGTCAGGATCGAGAATAATAAATCCACAGCATTATTGGAAAATCTTGAGGGTGTGGAGTTTAAGAATAAGGTTAATCTTAATAAGATTAAACCTTATTATTTTTTATTGCGCTAATGACATAAGTGCCTTGTAGGTCTATGCACGATTGATTAGACATATGCAAGGAAACAATGATAGAGGTTGATGGGTCGATTGATCCCTTATTTGGAGCACCCATACTTAGAGCAGCGATATCATTAGGGAAAGCTCATCTGGTGGAGTAAGGGCTATAAAATGATTGAGCAAGACGACGGGGCACTCTTTTGGGAGATTAAGGTCTTCTGTCATCACTATTTGTAGATTTTGATGAGCGTCCCTATAGTCTTTAATGATGAAGGTGGGATGGAGCCGTCAGTTCATCCTCTCAATATGTTGAATTTTGACTATCATAATTACGAATAGGGAAGTTCTAGATGGCTGGCTATGTAAACCCATTGTGGACATACACATTATATTTTGATGGGGCATCTAGGGGCCCTAATAAAAAAGGGAGTGTTGGAGTAGTTATTTGAGATCCACAACGTAGAGTTACAATGAAATTAGTTACTTATCTCAGGGTAGGATTCACTAACAACATGGTAGAGTATAAAACCTTGATTATGGGACTAAATATTACCAAGAAAGGTGGTATTCGGTAGTTGTTAGTAAAAGGGGATTCCCAGCTGATCTTAAATCAACTCAATGAGACATATACAATCCGGAATTCTATCCTTTGTGTGTATTATCGAACTGCTATAACCCTATTTGATGAATTTGAGAGTGCATCTCTTCAGCTGATTCCACGTTCTTGGAATCAGTGTTGCAAATTCACTAGCCAATTTTGCTTATGAAGAGGACCTCTTCTTCAACTGTGGTCCTAGTCCGGATGTTGCTCTTGATAATGAGATAGGACTTGGTCGTTTGTGGGGAATGTGATTAGACCACGCGTTATATGGCAGGTGATGGTTGATATGGGTAATGCGAAGACCCATCTACCACTATTATCTTGGACCCATAGGTTGGTCAAATGACATGTTATGTGTACGCCTCTTGCTATATATGCAGGAGGTATGGGTCACAACTTGATGCATTTAGTTCAGGGCTGAGAGCCCTATTTTTCCCCTTGGAATAGAGCGTATTTTCATATATCTGGCTTCTTCCAAGGTCGGGATCTATATGAGCTGGTTTGTTTGATTTTTTTAGGCCAAGAGGGTCAATTGTTTTAAGGTTTTAATGTTTGATTTCTTTAGGCTAAGAGGGCTAGTTAGTTTGCAGTACAAATGTGCTATTTCTTTAGGCTAAGAGGGCCCTATGTCTATTTGGTGCAAGTACATTTAATGGTTTGTTGTTTTAATGATTGCATCATACCAGTTGATGAAGTCGTTGGAGGGAGCCTTTGTTGCGGAGGAGCTTCTTGTGGCCATTCTAGGTGGTTTCGTCCCCTTTCCGAGTTTTTCGTCCCTTAAGAAAATAATGATACATGTGTAAGGGGGTACTTTTTGTTGGTTGGGGACTGGAAATCAAGGCATGACGTCCCAAGTTTAGGTTCGGTATGTCTGTGGGAGGTTTGAGTAGTCATTGCCTCATGCAAAGGCATTGTCATGCACTAAAAGACCTGTTTTCAAAGGAAGTTCTAGTGACCCTGTTTTGTTGACCTACTAGGTTGCCATTCTAGGAGGTCCTATTAGTGTGAGGCAGTTAGAGAAGCCTACTAAAATAATGATATAAAGGAGGAAAACCCTAAATATTTGAGAGAAAATCTATGAGTATATGGAGGTGTGTAAAAACGGGTCTAACCCCTATTAAAAAAATATATAGAAAAGGAAGGAAAGAAAAATCCTTGAGCAAATGTTTATCGCCTTGTGAAGGCCTGGTAGGTTCGTGGGGATGAGTCACCTAGGTTTGATGCCGTGTCTTCCTAGGGGTGGCAACTAGCTGAAAAGCAAAGTAAATAAAAGAAGGTTGGAGCGAAAATAAAAGTGAGTGTTAGAAACAGATTAAGTGTCGCCTCGCAAGGGCTTGGTAGGTTCTAGGGTACCAAGATAGGACTTGAGGCTGATGCCTTGTTCTCCTTGGGTCACTACACTCAGCTCCCTCCTTTTTACACGCTCGAGTATGGAAAATAAGCAGCTAAAGGACCAATGTGCTAAAAGATAATATTTGTTGATCAGGCTATAGGAGTCCTTGCCTAGTAGGAGCTCCTAGTTGAGTTGTCCTTAGGTAGATAGTTCAAACCACCACTTAGGATGACCTCTTTGATAGTTCTTTTTAGCTTGGCTGTGTTGGGGTAGCAGGTTAGTGACAAGCTTTAGGCTCTTATCAGATTATGCTAGGCCTACTCCTTGTGGATTTCATGTCTTGGTTTTGTCAAGGGGTAGGGTGAGAGCTGTGATGTGTTTTGATGCGTATCTATTTTGTATCAGCTTGATGTTTTCTTTGGTTGTTTTTGTGTAGATCTATTCGTGAGATTCGACGGGCTGAGTTGCCCTATCATGTGGTTGGCAATGACAAATGATTTTTGACACCAAGAAGTGCTTAAAAATAGCCAAAAATTTCAAATTTCAGGGGAAAAATAGGCTTCGTCGAAGGTGGCAGCTGCAATCAGTATGATTTTAAGCGACAATGCCCCAAAAGTGCTTTAAAGACCCATCGAGCAACGGTGGGGAGATTTTCATAATTTTTCCGACTATCAGATGAGACTTTGGGAGATGTTCGGTAGTGGGGGACTTTGAGACAAACGCCCAAGAATTTTCAGATCATGAATCGGAGGCCGGACGATCGAATGGGGGTGCCCAAGGTCTAAAGCCAAAAGGGACTTAGTAAAAATAGACTTAATGGATTAGGGGGGGTGTGACCTTTGGGGTCTCCATCCCCCAAATCGATTTTTGGGGGGGAGGGGCGGGGGCGCGTTTTTTTCGGCGCAGGAAGAAACCAAATGCCATGGATGGAGGAGGCGATGATTTGTTGGAGGGGGCATGTGGAGCTTCAAAGCACCCCCCCAACAGGTTACATACATGATCTCCCTCTTCTTTGCACTCTCTATTGCCTAGCTTCGCACATGAGATGGCTGCCTGAAAAAAAACACAGAAACCATTCTTTCTCTCTCCTCCCTCTTTCTTTCCAAGAGGCAATCATGTGGGAAGAATCAAGAAGAGAATCGGGTGGTGAATGCTTGTCCGACATGGTACCGGATCACTCCCGCGAATCAATGGAGGGCTAGAGTTGGCTATTCGGAGGTGGGCTAAGCCTTGAATGAGGGGTGATCTGCAGTCCCGCATCAGATTTTAAAACCCGCAAAGAAGAAAAAAAAATGGTAACTCTATTTTACAAAGGAAAATTGTTTTTTAAAAAAATATTTGATTGAGTCAATGATGTTTTTATGGAGTGAAAATTGCTAGACATGCTGTTTACTGTTTGTTCTATGCTTGCATAGTGAAAAAATAGAAAAAATAAAGTCAAAATGTTTGAAATAATTTTTAGAAACCCATAAAACACGGTTTTTATGAGAAAAATGGGGTTTTGGGTGTTTTCGGGTGGGATAAACCAATACACATGGGATAAAATACCAATAAAATCTATATTTTTGCTGTTCTAAGAATCAAGATCCATAGCTCTGAAAATATATCAATTTTTTATTGAAAAAATAGAGAAAAATGGAGAAAATTAATATAAAAATAGGAATACGCCTTTAAAAAATAGAAAAAAATATAATAAGTGATTGTGAATGTATGGTAGTGGAAAAGCATGAGGTTTGGCCTCAGTTTGCTCTATCTATTTGTCATAGTGTGTGATTTTTTTACTTTTTATATATTAAACCATGAAAAAACAACCTCTATACACCTATGCAACGAAGCAAAACTTAAATGGTGAGGGGGAGGAGGCTTTTGTGCAACCGTTTGAGGGTTGAAATAATACAAAGTATGATTTTTTTTTCTATGCATAGCATTTAGGAAACGGCCTATTTGGAAATAAGAGATTTAGTAGCACAAGGTTTGCCTTGGTGCTAGATTCTTGCAACAAAGCATATATGTATTAGTTGGAATTCATTAAAAGATTGTTTGCATACCAACACATAGGTTGATTTCGAAACATAACTATTTGTGCATGATGAGACATCCACTATTGCATTGATCAGATACATATGGTATCAAATCTTGGAAATGCATAGAAATTTTTTGAATCATAGTTGGCCCATGCTTGAGAGGGTGAGATTCCCCTTGGCGTAGGCTAGTTGTTCATTTCTTAGGGGAAATTATTGGTGAGGAAACATGGTATCTCCTGGATCTCGTTGAAAAAAAGAGGAGTCTTGTGCGAATGTGTTATATGTAAAAGCAGTGCATCTAAGGGCCAATCCCCAAGATGTAGGAGAGCTACAGTGGAAACACGGCATTCAACCGATGGGATGCCTCCTATGTCTGTGATACGTGGTACGTATTGCCAATATGTGTGGGATATCCCCTTTGAGGGATTTTGGGGAAGGTACCGTTGGACTCTTATCCTGTTACAAATGCAATATTAGATGTATCTAGTGTGCATTTAGTTATTAGAGATGCTCCTGGCCCGCGAGGCTGTGTGGTGGTGGAGATGTCTGTTGTGTGCATGAGGTTTGGCTAGTGCCATAGCCAGTGCCGGCCCATTTTTGGTCCCATCAGAGGGTCTCTATTAGCTTGATGAATAGAGCACTTTCATCAAATCATTGCAATAATTCAATGTAATTTAGTGCTCAATTAGAACACAACATTTGGTGGCTAGGAGCATTCAAAGTAGATACAGAGGATTTTGATATATTGTATTGGGTTTTTCATCGAACACCAATACTTGAACTGTTGCATCGCCTTGCTCAGCTCTAACATTGATCTTCCCACCATTTGATTGAATTGTTGAAGTCTCAGGAGAGGGGGCCTTGGTGTTGGCTTCATTTTTTTTTTTGACAACTGTGCACCATTATTATCAGCTCGTGACTGCCGAAAAATAGCATCGTGAAAACATGGCTAGCCAGTTTCCCAGATTTGCAAAGCATTAAGGAGATCAACAAGGGAGATAGCAATGTTTCCAATGATTATTGGACAGATGTGGATTCATTAGGAAGAAGCTTGCATTTTTTTTTCTTTTTGTATCTGGCAGTGGTTCAAATTTCAAGACACTTCGTAAGGCTTTCAACAAGGCACTCTCACTTGAAAATGTTGGAATAGTCTCTTCGTTATATAATCAGGCAAGAAATTGATGTGGATCAAGGATGCTTGCTGCTGCTGTCCAGAAGATTTCCTAGCCTTGATGGTTTGGAACTTCAATGAATCCAAGGCATGAGTATCCCTGCTAGCAATCAGCATGTCATCAACATACAGAACCAAGATAATCATGTTGTCATTTGTTGCCTTCTTGATGTACAAGCAATGATCAACTTGACTTCTCTGAAAGCCATGAGACTGCATGAAAGTGTCAAAATTATGATACCATTCCCTCAATGCATGTTTCATCCCATACAAACTCTGTTTCAGTTTACAAACCATAGTCTCTTTGCCTTTAGCAACAAAACCTTCAAGCTGTTGCATATATATGTCCTTATGCAGATCACTATGTAAGAATGTTGTCTTTACATCCATCTATGTATGAGCTCCATATCTTCAGCTACAACCAAGCCCAAAATGCTTCTTAGAGTAGTCATCTTGACTACAAGAGAGAAGATCTTGTCAAAGTCAATTCCATGTTCCTACTTGTATCCCTTTGCAACTAATCGTGCTTTCTACTTTGGCAAAGAACCGAAAGTGACCTTTATCTTGTAAATCCACTTGCATGGAAGAGTTTTCTACCCTTTAGGCAACTGCTCCAAGTCCCAATTACCATTCTTATCAAGTGATTCCATTTGTGACATCATGGCCTTGAACCACTTCTTGTTGTGTCTAGTCTAGTCATTGCTTCCTTGAAACATGATGGCTCACCACAATCCATCAACAAAACATAATCTACAGTATATTTGCACCAGGAACAAACCTATTTGGTAGCCTTGAGAAGGTCGGGTTGATCTACGTAGGGAAGGTTTTGCATTTGCTGGATGTTAGGCCTACAAATATGCATTTACAGGTTGTTATCCTGAAATACAAGCCTATAATTTTGCATGTACAGGTTGCTGTCCTGAAATACAAGCTCCAATTCTACATGTATAGGTTGCTATCCTGAAATTCCAACATGTTGTCATGATAGTTCAGACTGTCCTAACTACATGTTTTCAGGGTAAAACTGTGGTGTATCAATGGGTAATACCTTGTTGGTCATTTCCAGCACCATTTCTTACACTGTCAAGAGTATTTACAACAGGTATATGCTGTTGTCCACTGGGCACAAATGGCTGTCTAAAAGGTACATCCTCCTTGAAAACATTAGGGGAGTTTTGAGGTCTCGAAAATGCCTTTTAGGAGATAGAGAGAGAGAGTGCTCTAGACAATAGGAGTAGAGCCTCCATAACGAAAGTTCTATTTTAAAAAATACCAAAAATCATTTTATAAAAAGATATATATATATATAATAATATTACGACTTTGTATTATCAATATTATATAATAATATTACGACTTTGCATTATCAATATCTATTTTTAGCCTCTCATATTCGTGATAATGACATTCTTTGCATTAATGACATACAGTCCCCGCCACTTTTATTTAATGATATGTTTGGATTAATGATAATGACATGTTTAATCTAAATTCAAATTAATAAAGAGCTTGGCACTTATTTTTTTCCCTCCTTTCTTTTATCCCTCTCGTGTTTTTCTCTCATTTCTTGTGGTAGCTTAGTCCTCTCTCTCTCTCTCTCTCTCATATGGATACAAAAATTCAACCTTCAACAAGGTGTCCCAGCTCCCAAATCACATGCATATCAGTAATTAACTCATTCCAAAAACATGGAAGATAGATTCCTACAATCATTAGCAAAGGCAGTTGGATCACCATGCAACAGGAAAAATGTGGGAAAAGGTGAAGATATGAGAGCTCGTTCATCTCTGCTTGGAAGGGTAGAATCCGAGATTTCAAGCTTGGAGTAAATAGGAATAGCATAAAAGAGGTTATGGTGCAGCGTGTGTTTATGCATAGAGAGCTATATTTGGAACCTGGAAGTTCAAATCTTCCAATGCATAAACCACCAAATTGTAAGGATTTGATTCTTAAAGTCTTTCTTTTCTTGAACTTTATTCAAGGTCTATTGAATAACAACATTACCACCATGCAAACCAATTGCAGATAAAACTTTTTCAATATTTGTTATAGCATTTGTTCTAGCTGATAATGGCTTCAGTCTTCCATGCAAATCCTATATAAAGATGAATAAGCTTTTCAATTATCTTACAAAGCACATGAAGTGTAAAAATATGGAAATTCATTAAAGGAATATCTAGGACTGGCTTAAATTGTGGATCCTTGTTGTGCCTAGAGAGACCTCTATTCCAATTGCTTGAGTTCAACCTATGGTTGGGGACATGCAATATAGGGAAGGAGATCTAGAATGGCTTCCTTTGATACATTGTACATACATTTAAGCATATTTAAGTCACCAGGTATGTGCCACTCAATCTTATAGTTCCCAAATCCTTCAACAAATAGCTCTTCTCCTGCTTGTTGTCTCTTAATAACATCATGTATTTGTGTTCGATAAAAAACCCAATACAATATATCAGAATCCTCTGTATCTACTTTGAATGCTCCTAGCCACCAAATGTTGAGTTCCGATTGAACACTAAATGACATTGAGTGATTGTAATGATTTTATGAAAGTACTCTATTCATCAAGGTAATAGTGACACTCTCCAGTTTTGTACATTTTAGAATCTCACTTTCATCAAGTTTAACCACAAATCTAGCCACTCCTTGTGCCTCATCTAGTGACAAGTTATAGAATCTAATCATTAAGCATCGTAAGGTGGGAAAGTCAAGGAAAATATTGTTAAATTCATTGAATACAACTTCTTTTTTCTTACCCTTGAAGCTAGCCTTGATATGGAAAGGGTCACCTAGAATCTCCATTACTTTGTTATTCACTCTTTGTCTAATAGTTCTAATCACAGATGGCCTTGGAAGTATGAAATTACATACTTGTCCTTCGTTCATATTTGACTGTAAAAGTTGGAAAAGTTGTATATAAGCATCTCAAGTGATACCGATATTATCTATTGTTTTCTGTACTAACTCAGTATCCAAAGAATGATCCTTTATAAATGACTCCAAGCATTGTTTCTTTGTCTTTTTAAATTTATTTTCTCCAAAATATCTTTTGAAACTATTGAAGGAAGAAGATTATAATAAAACAGAGATGTTTTCAAAGAATCTCTTTCACTTGCATTTGGTTGAAGAAGAGACCTAAACAACATCAACATCACAAATCAATATAAGTAATTATAAACAAAGTCATATTTCATATTTTTAAAGTGGAAAAAAATATACCTTGGTGCTTGGATTCTTTTACTACAACCACCTCCTCCTCATCTCAGACTCTCAATATTTCTAAGAGCCTTTTGTCGATTTCGAAGTCCTAAAATAGTTTTCTTTCGTTGATAAGATTTGATGCATTTCTCTAACAAGTGAATCCTTTGTTGATAGCCTTCTAGCTTCTGTAGTAACTCATTGTTATGTTTTGATAAAAGATGGTTCTCCAATTTGAGGACATACTTTTTTGCAACCAAGTTAATTGTATAACCTAGAAACCCATTATAACCATCACCAATGAACCTCAATAATGAAGAGCTATTATAGAAAGGCGGAGTGCTATTTTTGCTAGCATCTTTGGGATATAGCCTACTATCTAACCGGAGATCAAGATTCCATCCTTAGACTTTTTGAAGATCTGGTTCAATAACAACATTACCACCATGCAAACTATTTGCATATAAGACTTTTTCAATCTTTGGTATACCATCTGTTCTAGCTGATAATGGCTTCAGTCTTCCATGCAAATCCTATATAAAGATAAATAAGGTTTTCAATTATCCTACAAAGTGCGTAAAGTGTACAGATATGGGCATTCATTAAAGAAATATCTAGGATTGTCTTAAATTGTGATCCTTGTTGTGCCTAGAGAGACCTCTATTCCAATTACTTGAGTTCAACTCTATGGCTGGGGACATGCAATATAGGGAAGGAGATCTAGAATGGCTTCCTTTGATACATTGCACATACATTTAAGCATCTTTAAGTTACCAGCTATGTGCCACTCAATCTTATAGTTCCCAAATCCTTCAACAAATAGCTCTTCTCCTGTGCAAAAAAAAAGTCAATCCATTAAAAAACAAGGGAATAAAGCAAGAAAATTGGTATAGAGATGATTGGGATGAGCTATGCAAGTCCACAATTATATTATCTTTGTTTACTAGGCTCTCGAGTGTGGGACAACACATCAAACCTACTTGGAGCTTAACCCATCTCCCAATTACACATGCACATGCACAAACACTACACAACAAAGTAGACATGCCCTCAAGAAGAGCACATTTTGCAGGGTTTTGAAGATCCATGGTTACTAAAGATTCATTAGACCCAAAAAATATTAGTAGCTTGTCATCTTGTATATCAATGCAACATCCATAACCCCTTTATGGCCTCCTCAACAATGGCCAATAGTCTATAATGACACTTTTATTACCCCCTAGATGTAACAACTTCTTAGAAAAGCCATGCCATCATGACCATCTGTAGCACTTAGTTTTGCACCACGATATGCCATGGGACTAACACTCAACTACTAGGAGGGGGTAATGTTAACCCTCATAAACATTCAAAGGAGTGGAAGTATCCACGAATTATGTGCAACAATTTTTGGGGTTTACATGCCATGTAATGGTCTTTGTGTTGAAGTTGTTGTTTATGGAAAATGAGGGCGAGGCTCACTCACTCCGTTGTCTCTTAATAACATCCGGTATTTTTGTTCGATAAAAAACCCAATACAATATATCATAATCCTCTGTATCTACTTTCAATGCTCCTAGCCATCAAATGTTGAGTTCCGATTGAATAGTAAATGACATTGAGTGATTGTAATGATTTGATGAAAGTACTCTCTCTATTCATCAAGGTAAATGACCCTCTCTAGTTTTGTATATTTTAGAAACTCACTTTTATCAAGTTTAACCACAAATCTAGCAACTCCTTGTGCCTCTTCTAGTGACAAGTTATAGAATCTAATCATTAAGCATTGTAGGGTGGGAAAGTCTAGGAAAATATTGTTAAATTCATTGAATACAACTTCATTTTTCTTGCCCTTGAAGATAGCCTTGATATGGAAAGGGTCACCTAGAATCTCCATTACTTTGTTATTCACTCTCTGTCTAATAGTTCTAATCATAGATGGCCTTGGAAGTATGCAATTAAGTACTTGTTCTTGCTTCATATTTGACTGTAAAAGCGGAAAAGCTGTATATAAGCATCTGGACTGATACCAATATTATCTAGTGTCTTCTGTACTAACTCAATATCCAAAGAATGATCCTTTATAAATGACTCCAAGCATTGTTTTTTTTCCTTTTTAAATTTCTTCTTCTTCAAAATATCTTTTGAAACTATTGAAGGAAGATGATAATAAAACAGAGATTCTTTCAAAGAATCTCTTTCACTTGCATTCAGTTGAAAAAGAGACCTAAACAACATCAACATCACAAATCAAGACAATTAATTATAAACAAAGTCATATTTCATATTTTTAAAGTGGAAAAAAAATTACCTTTGTGCTTGGATTCTTTTACTACAACCACCTCCTCCTCGTATGAGACTCTCAATATTTCTAAGCGCATTTTGTCGATTTCGAAGTCCTAAAATAGTTTGCTTTTGTTGATAAGATTTGATGCATTTCTCTAACAAATGAATCCTTTGTTGATAGCCTTCTAGCTTCTGTAGTAACTCGTTGTTATGTTTTGATAAAAGATGGTTCTCCAATTTGAGGACATCCTTTTCTGCAACCAAGTTAAGTGTATAGCCTAAAAACCCATTATAACCATCACCAATGAACCTCATCAATGAAGAGCTATTATAGAAAGACGGAGTGCTATTTTTCCTAGGATCTTTAGGATATAGACTACCATCTAACCAAAGATCAAGATTCTTCTTTCCTTCAAACCTGGGTATATGTTTCGTAGACTCTGTAATAGTAATGGGTTTTGTTCTCTTTCTTATTGGTTCATACTCACTATCCGACTCAATATGAAGATGATAGAGAGGCCTTTTACTAGAGCTACAAAGATCATTGGATGAATGATCCATAGCTAAGGATGTGATTAGAAGATTTGATCGAAAAAGTATGCGAATTAGAAACAAGAAGGAAAACAAAGAAGAAACTAGTAAGGATGGGAAAGAAAGAAGAGAGTGAGAATGGAGGGAAGTAATCAAACATCAAACAAAATTCAAATTGAATATTAGTTTTCACTTTAATGAGGACAAGTAAGATCCTCATTATGACAATCTTTCTCACCTTTATGGCGGCCTAGATTTCTAGGTTTGATATGACCACGAGAATATAACGATAATGACTTACTAAAAAATTTTGATATATTTACTTACCAAAATATACAAAATTTTAAAAATCTAGAAAATAATTTTGTTTCCTAAAATATTTTCTCTCTCTAGGATTGCTTACAAGGCATTTTCGATACCTCAAAACTCCCCTAATGCAACCCTCTTGTCTTTCTCAGTCTTCTTGGGCTATTGATGCATGTGATCTTCATGGAAGATGATGCTATTGCTGTGTACTATCTTTCTTTTCTCAGGATCCCAAAGTTTATACCCCATCTCACCCTCATCACCATACCTAGGAATATGCATTTACAGGACTTTGGTTCTAGTTTGATGCATTTTTCTTTCCGTATATACACAAAAGCCTCGCAAAACCAAACACTCACAAATGAACATAAGAAGGTGGCTTGCCCAACCACTCTTCCTGAGGGACTCTCCCCCCCAAAGACCTGTTCGATGACCTGTTAATTAAATCAACAACTATCATAATAGCCTCTATCCAAAAGCCATGGGGTAATGTAGCATGAGACAATATCATATGCACCTTATCCTATATGGCCGGAATCATGTGCTTTGCAACTCCATTTTGGGGTGGATTAGGAGGGGCAGTGAGCTCCCTCTTTATCCCTTTCCTGTCACAAAATTCTTGAAATGCTTTGGACACATACTCCCCACCATTGTTAGAGCTAAGACACTTAAGTTTCTTATCAGTCTAGTTCTCAACCAATGCCAATAATTTTTGAAACCTGTCAGCACTTCGCCCTTGCTATGAATATAGTAAACCCATACCTTCCATGTAGCATCATCGACAAATGTGACAAAGCATTTGTTTCCTCCTAGAGATAACCCTGGCATCTAATATACATCGGAATGTACTAACTCTAGAGGTAAAGATTTCAGTGAAAGAGACTTTTTATGAGATTTCTGCGCATGCTTACCATAAACACAATGATCATAGTGCTCAAAATCAGCATAACAAAGACAAGGCAAGTAACCCAAACGAGAAATTACTTTCATTCCTATTTGACTCATGTGTCCCAACCGGCCATGCCACAAGGAAAAACTTGGCTACTCGATCACGGCAACAACATGTTTATGCACACTAGATACATGGAGAGGATATAAAGTATTGCTCTTTGAGCCTCTGGCAATAACCCTAGATCCTCTACAGATCTTTCATTTCCCATCGCCAAAGGTGGTATGCAATCCATCATCATCTAGCTATCCAATACTAATCAAGCTCTTCTTGAGCTGAGGTACATGCCTTACATTCTGAAGAGTGAAGACAGATCCATACTGAAACTGCAGTTGCACACTGCCAATGCATGCAATGTCATTGCATGCATAATTGTCCCCAAGATGGACAACACCATGTCGACCTCCTGTATAGTTTGTAAACCACCCACGGTGAGGGGTAACATGAAAAGAGGCACTTGAATCCAAAATCCAAGTGTGCATGTCATAATCCGTATCGGCTATCAAAGTATGTGCACTAAAACATGAAGAGACAAAGATTATATCATTCCCACTATCGCTCTCATGGCTAACTGCATTCACCTCTTTGATCTTTACACTGCTCTTCTTAGCAGGCTGACTCTCTTTCTTCTCTTCCTTGCTATCATCCATCTTCTTGCCCTTCCCTTTCTCTTTCTTTCATTTATAGCAGTCACGTTTGAAGTGACCCTTCTTGCCATAGCGATGGCATTCAACATCCTTATTATTACGTGATTTATTGTGTCCCTTGCCTATCAAATTTTCCCTTTCTACTCATTAGGATCGAAAATGCTTCAAAAAAGGCACTTGTAAGAAAATGATTAAGTTGCTAATTAGTTGAGATTTTGAAAGAATGAAAACACCAAATTTGGTTGCTCAAATGTGATTAATGAGAGAATATTGAATTCATTAAAGAGCTAAGCCATTTATTGTCCCTCATCTTTAATTTATGTCAGGTCACCTTTTCGATTGTTTTTTGTCTTGGAACTTGGGAGAATTTGTATTTTTGAGAAATGTCCACCTATATCACAGTTTGTCTACTCCCGCGTCTTCTTTTCACACGCTCTTTCTCCATTCTCTTCTTTGTGCTCACTTTCTTATCACTGTGATTGTTGATCTGCTAAAAATGGTTGGTCAAGGACTTTAAGGACACAGTAAAACCAAACGAAATTGTAGAGACATGTGATACTGTGGGCATTAGTAGAAAAGGTTATCGGGCTATCTCAAGATTATGGTTTAAAAATCTAAAATGTAATAGAATAAGTGCATTTGGGTTATATTGAGCCCTAAGAGTATCGGTTGCAAGGATTGCCATGAATCATAAGATTCCATAAGTTTTTGGGGAATACATCCATATTGATGCATCTATGCCATATGAAATGACAAAAAGAAAATCTAGTTTTGAATACAATGTATTTAACAATATATGGGTTGATCTAAGAAGAGTATAGATTGCAATGGTTCACATGTATAGACTCACATTAGAGGAATGTCACGGTGTTTTGAAGTTTGCCTTGAAGTTAGATGAAGCACAAATTCAAAAAAGACAAAATATGGAAAGAGTCAGCATTTGCATCATGAACAGGGTATTGGAATATAGCAATGGTGGGGGTAAAGCAACAGTGCATAAGTTCCAGTTTGAGATGGAGATTTGGTGGGTTGGTGCAGCTCAGGTACCAATTGAGAATCATCAAACACTGAAATGATTATTTACTCATACAGGTATTTCAAACATTATTAAGTCTCAAAGTGAAGGATAAATGTTGGTTGTTGATGGGGTTGGTAATTTTAATGTGGAATGGCACATGAGTGCTGACTTGAAAACTATAAAATGTGTGCTCGAAATATGTAATGAGATAAACACAAAATATCCTTGTATCTGTTGTATGGAAAGTGTTGGGTCTAAACATTGGAGCAACTTGCGCCTTGTAAGAAGAGCCCCAACTAGAGACTCTATAGATCTAAGTTTTAAAAAAACAAGGAAAATAGATAGGATCCAATTCTTTCAATTCCTCTTACAAATGTTCATATATGTACTTTGTATGCAGAGATTAGAATTATTGATAAACTTCTTAGGTTGCATCTCGACTATTTTTCTTCAATAATGGTCTCAGCTTTGAATTGGGCAACATCTAGTTTACCAGCAATATATGCTTATTGCTCAAGGTCCAAACATTCCTCTGCATCCTTATCATTTCTACCTCGTCCAAAAGGCAGAAGCTGGAACATTTTGGACCCTCTAATTGTTGTTCATCAAATTTCACAAGACATTTAACAAGAGTATACACAATGAATGCACCTGTTTTTGACATTAGCCTGCATTTCCTAGAATGAGCAAAACAAAACAAATCTGAGGTACAAAACATGTCAAGAGAATGAGATGTACACTTTCTTGAAATCAAAGCCTTCTCTGAAGGTGAGCTCCCAATAGGTATGTGAACAAATTCCTTTTAACTACCGAAAATGCAAGACTTCAAACTCAGCAAACTCCTCCAGGAAAAACTTCTTGCATGAGTTCAATACATGGTCAATATTCTAGTCATGGTTGAAAATATCCTTTGTAGTTCTGTAATAAGATAACTCCATGCCATTCTGAAGAAGAAAGTCTAGGAGCTTTTCTGATGGAAAAACCTTTGTGATCTGAGATGATCCAGAAACTCTCAATGGTAACTTGCCTTTGACTGGAGACTTCCTAGGCATTTCCATACTTGCTGTTGAACAAGGAGAGGAAGATGTGGGAATTACAGGGGAGAAGGCAACACAACCAAAAGCCCCTGTTGACCCTAATGACAATCTTATTCTTTTCTTATTAGGGGTTACCTGCTCTTGGGAGCCTGTAATATCCTTAGGTTTAGACATTAGTGAAAGCACGATATGACGCGAAAGTGTACACCCGACCTCACAAAAAATGCCTCCTCGCTTTATATTTGCAGATCTATGATACGGCGCAAGAGTGCGGAGGTGACCTCAAGAACAATACCTCCTCGCTTCTTATCAAGGGGTGCACGAAACGATGCAAATTGACATATGAAAAACTAAAAGTGGACCTCAACTCTAGCTAGGCTTGATAATTTGCCAAAAAAATCATAAATGTCTGATTACTTGTTTATATAGAGTGACAACTATTTGCCACGTGGAAAGCCACGTAGACATCCACATGGATAACCTGCGCAAACCCTAGCCAATCAAACAGTGCCACATGTTGCCTATCCGCAAGTATAAAATATCGATGCCAGCTTATGTGGCTCACTTTTCAAATCCATGAGTGCGAATACACAGCAACGTCGAGTTCAACGATTGTCGCATCACCCTGTATCGGTCATCCACAAATACGGTGTGAGTAGGTGATTTTTGAACCTACGCTTCACTGCATTTGTGCCATATTAGCCATCTACAAATACAGCGCGAGTAGGTTGATTTGGAACATCTGCTTCACTCCTTTCGCGTCATATCAGCCATTCGCAAATACGGCATGAGTAGCCTGATTTAGAACCTACGTTTCACTGCATTCGCATCGAGCACCTTCATTTCGAACTCGCGCTTCACTTCTATCGTGCCGTATCGGTGATCTGCAAATACGGTGCGAGAACATTGATTTCAAAGCTATGCTTCATTCCTATCATGCCATATCAGTGATCTCCAAATACAGCGCGAGTACCTTGATTTTGATCCCAGCTTCACTCCTATTGTGCCATATTGGTCATTTGCAAATACGGCACAAGTAGCTTGATTTTGAACCTACGCTTCCCTCCTTTCGCACCATACATGTTGTTTCTGTTTGGGGTTTAAGGTTTCTTATTTATGGTTTTAAAATGTTCTAACATCTCATTTTCTAGTAGGTCATGGCTAGGACAAAGCAGACTGCAAGGAAGGTGTATATAGACAGCAAAGATAGTGAGGAAGAGACAAGGCCAACAGCTCCTCAATCTTTACCACTTGAGATCCCTCCTACCCCTAGTTGCCCTCAGTCTCCTACCATGGAATCTAAGCAATCTATTGCAGAGATAGTGTCTTCCCTGCCCATAGTAAGCTTCATTATGTACAGTCCTCCCCTACAACTCCCAAGTTTCCAACCTCCCTTAGAGTCCCTATTCAACAAATAGAGCAACCTGGACCCTCTTATGCTCATGGAGAAGAAGACCCTTCCAAGCCCAAGAGAAAGAGGAAGTCTCGATTTTATTATGTTCAGAAATGTTTTAGTGAGATAAGGAAGGCACAAAGAGCTACACAGCATGTGATTCCAAGGTCTTGAAAATTCAAAACTAAAATAACCTCTCAAACTGACTGAGATTGAGCTCCAAAGATCATGCAAAGCTTCTCAAAACATCACCATAATGTTCTAGCATAGAAACATATCAAAATTTCTAACAATGAGGTATGTTGTCCTGAATATGTAGGAAATTGTCCTAAATGTATAGCAATAGACCTGTAGGTAAAGCTGGTCCAAAAATGAGCTTCAATCACTGCTCAAATGCATTCCAGAATCAAATCCAAGCATGTAACATCAACCATAAGCATGAATACATGGTATAGAATGCCCGAGACCAAGTCTAAAAGCAAGACATAATGCATACGCAATCAAAATGTCATTCAACCTTGTTATTCCAGCAGCCAAATATCTGTCAAAACTAAGAAAAATGATGACTCTAATCACCCCAAACTGGTCTCTAATCATTGACATAACATCTCCAAGTCATGTAGCACCAAATGGGCATCAGATAGTCATCACATAAGTGAATCATAAGCATTATTCACTCAAGAAATAGTTTTTGCCCTATCTCCAGCCACAAATATGTGTGCAAAATGAGTCAAATCCTTGCCAAGATTAGCTCGAAATGGCCTCAAGACAATGCCAAATGGTTTCCAAAGTATCCAACATCAATATACATCCAAATAGCTATCATATGAGCATCAATCTCAAGAGAGAAAGTGTTTCCCTATTTATTAGAGATCAAAATATTGTGTATTTCAAACCTGAAAAGTTGAATGTATATATGTCCCAAGTGTAATACTACACTTCAATGCTCAATGCTAAGCATTAAATGCAAAGTTTGGAGCACACCCATGATGCCAAATGAAGAAGAGCAGTTGCTTTGCAGGGCCTGAGCATGCTGACAAAAACCAGATTTGCATACCCATGCTGATGATGCCTTTAGCCTTGAAGAGATTGGAATGCTAGTCCAAGTGTTGGAGATGATGGCGAGGGTCCCCAAGTGGCCAATGATGGCTGCCAACCAGCTCAAATGAAGAGGGAAGCTTCAAGATTCAAGAAGAAGCTTCAAACCTTGATGCCTTGCCTACAAACTCTTCACAGTGAACTCTTCTTCAACTTCAAGCTCTTGCACCTGAAGAAATGCCAAGATCCTGATTGCCTAAATCAAGCTGTGATACCACTTTGTTGAGTTAGTTGCAATGGAGATTTTGTGTAGAGATGTAGGTTGAGAGAGAGAAGAGATAGAGACACATGATTTGTGGTATTGAAGAGTGTACCTCAATAATGATTTCAGATAGGTATATGTACTATGTATAGCCTGACTCTTTTGGGTGGACATAGGCATTGCCCTTTATCCCAACAAACTATTCAAGTGGAATACTTGGGCATTAAATTTGATGATGTATTATTAGACAGAGCAAGATACGCGTTTGTGTGGATTATAGAAAATTGAATGCAACAATAATAACTGATCCATTCCCTCTTTCATTTACAGATTCTTTATTGGATGATGTAGCGAGTCATGATATCTACGGTTTTCTAGATGGTTTCTCAGGATACAATTGGATTCGAATGCATTTGGATGACATGGAAAAAATCACTTTTATAATTGAATGGGGAGTATTTGTAAGTATTGTTATGAATCTTGGGTTAAAGAATGAACTAGCAGAGTTTCAAGGTGCAACACACAAAACATTTGATCCATATCTTACTTTTTTTATGAGAGTTTTTGTAGCTGATTTCTCTGTGTTTGGCAAGAAAGTAGACCATCTGCAACATCTTAGGCTATGTTATGAAATATGCCATCAATTTGGGATGTCTCTTAACCCATTTAAATCAAATTTTGCTGCTAAAAGAGGGGCAGTTCAAGAAGTGATGCACTTTGTGGGGAAAGTGAAATGGCATTGTAGGTATGTTCAATATTTAGCTCATATTAGTGCTCCGCTAACTTTGCTTACTAAGAAGGGAGTTCAATTTTTATGGAGGCATGATCAAGATAGAGCTTTTGGTGTATTAAAGAAGATGTTTGTAGTGGCACCGATTTTACAACCTCCGAAGTGGAACATTCCATTTTGTGTATTTGTTGATGCATTTGACATTGCGGTGGATGTAGTCCTAATGCAAGAAAGAGTTTCGGGATGGTTTAGTCCTGTCTACTATGCAAGTAGAAGGCTAACAACAATTGAGAAAAATTACACAGTGACTGAGAGAGAAGCCCTTGGAATGGTATCTGCATTACTAGGGAATCAAGTAATTTTTCATGTGGATCATCAAGCTTTGTTATACCTTATTAATGAACCACATCTTACAAGAAGATTGGCAAGGCAAATGCTTCTTTTTTGCAAGAGTTTGAGTATAAAATAGTTCATGCACAAGGCAAAGATCATGCAGTAGCTGATTTCTTGAGTAGGATTGAAACATGAGACCCTGCACAAGGGGTAAATGTTCAATTGCGTGATAGGAGAGTTGTTTAGTGTTGAGATACATCAATTCAATTGTTTCTATGATCAAATACTAAATTTTCTGCTTGATGGAGTGATGCCTACATAATTGTTAAGGGATCACCATAAAAGGTTGGCATTGCAGAACAGATACTTTCAGGTTATCATGGGAGTGCTTTATAGAAGGGGTCATTGAAAATGTGTTGAGAAGATGTGTAACTGTTGAAGAACAGTCTACTATACTGCATGAAGCACATGCAAGACTAACATGCGGTCATTTCTCAAGTGAGATTAGAGGCAAGAAGATTCTTCAAGCTGGTTTATGGTGGCCAACAGTGCTTAAAGATGTTCATCAATATGCAAAGGAGTGCATTATCTGTATGTGGGAAGGTCAACCTTAGCCTAGAGATAGGATGTAGGATCATCCGATTTTTCCTTTAGAGCCTTTTCAAAAAAGGGGTATTGATTTTGTGGGCCCTATGAAACCAACATCCCGTGAGAGTAAAAATCAGTACATTTTAGTATGTACGGATTACTGCACTAAGTGGGTTGAAGCCAAAGCCTTTTAGGATAATGAGCCAACAAGTGAAGCACAATTCAAATAATGACTCGATTTGGCAGTCCTATAGAGTTGGTAAGTCATCATGGTAAGCATTTTCTCAATGAAGTGATTAAGGAGCTGACTTCTAAACATATGATTTTGCATAAGAAATCAACACCTTACCTCCCTCAAGAAAACAGGTAGGCCAAGAGTTCTAGCAAGATCTTGTTACAGATTCTTAAGAAGAAGGTCATAGATAATCGTAAGGATTGGGACACTAAATTAGATTCAATACTATGGTTTTTTTGCACAATATATAAGGTGTTAATAAGTTCAACTCCATTCAAGTTAGTTTATGGCCTTGAAGTAGTGCTAGATCTAGCCTCCCAAATTGAGCATAGTGTTTGAAGTCTCTCATAGAGCATTGCTATTAGAGGTGGTTATTAGACCCTACATCAAAAGCTTTCTTAAGGTGGTTGTTATATCCTCCATTAAAAGTTGTCTTATAGACTTAATGGAATTTTTAGTTCCTAGCCAGAGAGTGGCAGTAACTCATAGATTATGTCATGAGGATTCAGTGCATCATACGTTATAGCAATTGATGCAACTTGAAAAGGATTGGATTATAACTCATTACCTTTCATTGCTGGCGCAATTAAGAAGACATGCATGGGTCAACCAACACATTAAGAGCAAGATTTTTAGGGAAGGATATCTTGCATGGTATATAATTCAAAGCTCGGCAAGCACCTAGGAAAGTTGAAGTTGTGGTATACAAGTTCGTATGAGGTTGTCAAAGATGTAGGCCAAGGAACTTTTGTTTTGGCTACATTGCAGGGTGGGATAATTAAGCCAGTAATAAATGGGTTCAGACTGAGGGGATTAGTACAACTAGATTATGATGACTCAACTCAAGAGGTTCGCAGGAAGCTGACAATTGTAGTTAATTTGTTTCAGCCTTTCGTAGTGTTACTTGATACAACAAGCAATGGGTTTTTGCCTAATATGGAAGCCTATGATTTTTTGACTCTTATGATTGTTTGTAGGTTTGCATGGGCTGATTCTTTGCATGGATTACCACTCTATTATTGTGAAATAGTGGCTATCATTATTATATTTCAAATTATTTTTGGTTTTCATGAGGAAGCTACTCCAATCTTGACTTTGTTGTATGAGGTGCGGGATATGGGCGTCGCCTTGCGTATGTTAACTGCTCTACTATCAGGTAGGCAGCCAAAAAGGCTTCCTGAAAAAAATTATGATGCAGATTCCTAACTAGCTTATAAACCTCCTCCTGACCCCGAAACCTCACCCCCCTTCAAATGCAGTCCTCCTGGTGATCTGTCCACATGAGCCGCAGTTGCCTCAAGAGGATGACAGACTCCCTCTTTATAGCCAAACATCCGCACCTTTACTTTACCTTTAGCCATACTCATGCAACTTGGCATGCAAGCATTCATTGATTCTTAAGGCTAATTTTTGGTGCATAGATCGAATGATATATGTGTACATAGCGAGCGTCAGAAGGTCCCCAAGAACAAAGAACTCTGGTTTTTGCTCAAAAACCAAGAGAGAAGACTTGCACGACATGAAGTAAGAAGACCAATTGGGTACAATCTCCCCCCATGCCTTGTGTGAACGCTCCACAAAGCATGTATTTAACATATTATTCATCTCCAAGCTAAAAAATAGCCCAAATTTACAATTAACATGCTTTAGCTTTTTTGTTTGCTTTTGTACAAATAAAGAATAAAGCGGTTGGACGCCCCCAAGTGTCGGGCTGTGCCCAAATACAATGACCAATAATGAATATTTAAATTGTGCACCCATGCGCATATAAAATAATAAATATATATCAAGCAATTTAATAAATAAGCGCATCAAAATAAATACTGGTGCCACGCCTAAGACGTGCGCCCATCAAAAATGATAATTTCTTCTAAATAACTTGAATACACGCTATCGCCCAGTGCTTCCCAGCACCACCACCATCTACTCTACACATCAATTGAAGCATTCACAATTGTTAGAAAATAGTAAAATTAAACCGATAAAAGTGAATACCTACTAGTAGACTTCAGCTACAAAATAAATAAATGGGTTCGAACTCTGTCCTAACCTTAATTTAATATGAGTGCGCACTCTACACTCATAAACATCCATTAATTTAAATATGTATTTTTCAGAATCACACGCTATGGAATCACCCACTTGCACATTAAATTAACGAGACACCTGAAAAGGACAGGTGTCCCCATCGACTTTTCGCACAAGGAGTCCACCTTGTGTACGAGGCCCGGCAAATAAAAATAATTTTACAGAATCCACTGCAAAACCTCACTGAATCTACCGTGGAATATGCCTCTTGGCATCATACCCCTAGGGTGGGATAGCAATTTTCCTCAATTGCTATTAGCTCAATGTGGAGCGAGCAGTGAGGGATAAGCACTTAGGTCATGAGCGTGCATCCATTGGGCCTCTTCAACAGGATGATTTTTAAATTTCACCAAATATCTAGAATATCTACGGCCATTTATAGTAGTCATAAAATTGGTATCTAAAATAGTCTCAAGTTTCGAGGATTTCAGTTTCTTCTTCTAACAAAGGAGGATTTTCATAAACAGGGTGGACATGTAATTGGCCTTTGAAATGTCATAACAAATTGATATGAAAAGTGTTGTGTATTTTCCAGTCTCTAGGTAGTTCTAATTTAAAGGCATTGTCATTGATTTTGTGAATGATTTTGAAAGGTCCATAAAATCTAGAAGCTAACTTTACAACAGGGTGTTTCTCAACACTTTGTAGTCTTCGCTTTTCAATTCGTAACCAAACATAATCATCAACCGTAAAATTCATAGCTTTTCTTTTATTGTTTTCTTGTTTAGTATATGATCGCTGGGCTTTCGCAATCATATCTTTAACTTCATCAAAAATAGTAGCGTGCATGTGGGCAATATCATCAGCAGCTTTAACTTTGTTGGACAATGAAGTAAGAGGTGTAGGCAATCTATATCCATAAATAATTTTAAAATATTCTTTTCGTGTAGCTATATGTGGTGTGTTATTGTATGCAAACTAAAGTAAATGCAAGTGTGTATCCCAGGTTTGTGGTTTTGAAATTGCGTATGCACGTAAAAGATCCAAGATTGTGCTGTTTGTAGCTTCTGTTTGTCCATTTTTTTCAGGATAAAATGCATATGAAAAATCAATCTTTGTTCCTAAGTTAGCAAACAAAGTAGTCCAAAAATTATTACAGAATCTAAAATCAGATCAGAAATAATAAATTTTGGCAAACCATGGTTAGTGAAAATAGTTTTCAGAAACATTTGAGCAGTTTGAGATACAGTTAATGTTTTCTTGCATGGAATGAAATATGCATGTTTGCTAGATCGATCTACAATAGTCCATATCATATCATGATTAGCTTGAGTGTTAGGAAAACCAGTAATAAAATCCATTGAAATATGCTCCCATGGTCTTTCAGGGATCGGTAAAGGCATTAACAAATCATACTGCTTACCATGGTGTTGATTAACTCTTTGACAAATTAAACACTCGAATACAAAGTTAGAAACATCGGATTCCATCTGTGGCCAATAAAAATCTTCAATCAAAGTACGTAAAGTGGAAATGATACCTCTATGGCCTTAATACGGGGGACAATGAATTTCGTGCAACACAAATGATCTAAAGGGAACAGTTACACATAACCTTTTCTCATAAAACATAAATCCATCAGCATAAGATAATGAATCAATTGGAATCCAGTTATTGTTAATTAGTTTTTTCCAATCATCTTGAAACTGGGGTCTTGGTCATAGGTATCTTTCATAGGGATAAGAGAATCAAAAGATATCACAGAGATATTATGAATAGTTGGTCTTCTACTCAAGGCATCGGCAACAACATTTTCTTTTCCGGGTTGATATTGGATAAGTGGATGAAAACTTTGAATATGGCAGCCCATTTAATGTGTCGGTCAGATATTTGTGGTTGACTAAGGAGATGTTTGATACTTTGTTGGTTAGTTTTAATCATGAATTCAGATCCTATTAAATAGTGTTTCCATTGGCGTAAAGCTTGTACTATAGCTAGCAATTCTTTATCGTAGGTAGAATATTTAAGTTCAGAGGGTTTAAGCTTACAGCTAGAGTAAGCTATGGGATAGGAATCTTGCATAAGGATAGCTCCTATTCCAGATCCACTAGCATCAGTGACTACTACGAAAAATGGTCTATTAAAGTCAGGGAGTTGTAATACAGGAGCATGAGTTAAAGCATGTTTCAGTAAATCAAAAAACTTTTGTTGATTTCCAGACCAATGATACACAATACCTTTCTTTAATATTTTGTCAAAGGTAATGCAAGCAATGAAAAATTTCTCACAAATTTTCTGTAAAAGCTAGCAAGACCTAAGAAAGAACGTAATTCATGTACATTTTTAGGTATCGGCCAATTCAAAATTGCTTCTATCTTTTTAGGATCAACTTTAATACCTTCAAATGAAACAATATGTCCTAAGTATTCAATTTGTTTTTGGAAAAATTTACTCTTTTCAGGATTAGCATATAATTGATTCTCTTTCAGTAATTCGAAAACCAAAGATAAATTTTCATAATGCTCGTTCTCATTCTTACTGAAAACCAATATGTCATCAAAGAAAACAATGACACAATGTTGATGCTTCAAAAATATACGATTCATCAGACGACTAAATGTGGCCGGTGCATTAGTTAATCCAAAAGGCATAACAAGGAATTCATAATGTCCAATTTGAGTTCTAAATGCAGTTTTGAAAATGTCTGATGTATCCAGTCGTACTTGATGGTATCTAGATTTAAGAACTTTTTTTGCTAAATATCGCAGCCCCTTGTAGTTTGTCCATAAGATCGTCTACCCTAGGGATCGGATATCTATTTTTTATAGTGATTTTATTTAGGGCATGATAATCAATGCACATCTTATAAGTGTTATTTTTCTTTTTAACTAATAGGACAGGTGCACCAAATGGAGAACTACTGGGCCTAGAAAGTCCTCGGGTTAACAATTCTTCAACTTGAGTTTGAATTTCTTTCTGTTCAATTTGATTATGTTGATAAGGTGCTTTACATGGTGGTTGAGAGCCTGGAATTAAGTCTATTTTATGATCTTCATGATGTGTGGGTGGTAAACCAGGTGGTAAGTCAGCAGCAAAACAATCTTTAAATTGTGAAAGAAATTATGCGTGCCTAAGATGCATCTTATTTTTCTTAAGTTCAATTTCATTCAGCCAGATTAAATAGGATTTGCTACTTTTTCTTAATGCATGTTTAGCTTGTGTATGACTAAGCAATGGAAAATTATCAAAAGTGTGCATACCATGCAATGTGATTTGTTTTCCATGAGGATGAATCTTCATTGAATGCGTGGAATAATCTATATCGGGATTATACTAATGACGCCAAGGCATTCCTAAAATAATGTCACTAGATTGCAGAGATGCAACTAAGAAATTTCTACGTTCAACACAATCACCAATTTTAATTTCTAAGTCATGCACTTCTTGTGTTCCATTGTATCTAGTGCCTAAGAATGCAGCCCTTGATGCGATAATGAGTAGAAACAGTATGTAAATTCAATTCTTTGATCAATTTTGCAGAAATAAAATCGTGTATAATCCCATTATCATGTAAAACGGTCTTTTCTTTACCATGCACAAGATATTTCATCGTTAATAAAGAATGGGGATTTGGTATACCTGGTAAAGTATCTAAAGTAGTGCCATTATCGTTATCGTCTTCCATGAAATCTGGCATTTCTTCATGGTCTTCATCTTCAGTTGCTCCCAAATAGTTGATGTGAATAGTTGGATTTTTGGATTGACAATTCGCCGCTAGATGTCCAAGTTGATGGCATTTATAACAGACTATGGATTTGGCTTTAGACACATTATTGGTAATAGGGGGAAGTTTAGGAATGTTGGGATTTGGCTGAACAGATGGCTTAGGATTTGGATTTGTATTTGATGGTAAAGCAGGGGGTCGTGTCCAAGATTTACGGAATGAAGATGGAACAAAGCGATTTTTGATTGTATCTTCTAAAATTAGAATTTAATTGCTTTGTACCAAAGTTACCGTTAGTTGGGAATTGTTGTGGTCGCTTCTCTCGTCCTCGAATTTTGTCTTCAGCATCATGGGCCAAGGAAATCGCATCCTCAAGTGTCGTTGGCTTGAACATGTTCACCTCTACATAGAAGTGACCAAGCAAACCAGACATAAACTTGCACTTATGGGTCACCTCAGGTACATCTTCGAGCATTCAAAGTTGCAATAAGGCATTCCAAAAACGCTCGGTATATTGGGAAATAGGCTCGTGATCTCTTTGTTACAGAAGATCCCATTGTTTGATTGCTTTTTCGTGGAATTGGGGTGGAAGAAAATTCTACAAAAATTTCTTTTGGAAAGTCTCCCAAATAGTAGGACAAACAATGCTTTTGCGGACAATAGTCCACCATAGGGATGCTTTATCCACTAAATGATTAGTGACACACTTAATTTTGTCTTTTTTGGTATACTGTTCTTCATGAAAAAAATCATCAAATTGAATGATAAAAGCAAGTACATTCTTTCCATCACGTGACCCATTGAAAGTACGAAATTTAAAATTTCTTTTACTTATCTTGGTTTCTTTCCAAATAGATTGTGCTTCAAGTGTCACATCGATTGTACGTCGTATAATATCTTCAGGTTACTGTCTATCTTGATCGGCAGTAGATCGTTGAAGACTGGCCAATTGAGCTTGCAAAGTTTGATGTGCTCTTCACTCCTCTTGAAGCTGCATTATAATTAGGCCCAGTTTTGCTTCCATCATTGGTTCTGGTAGATCACCCTCGGCCATAAAATCTTCCATATTTTGATCAGTCATCCTACAAAATTTCAAACAACCTCACACACTCGAAATCCTGTTAGCAGGATGAGCATAGCTCAAGTTCGGGTTTACAAGGCTTGCTTTTTTTAAAAAAAGTAGCTTTTTATGATCTTTCTTCTTTACGGCTACGGGAACTGATGTCGACCTTCTTCCAAGCAGATACTTCGTCCGTATAGACTGCGTATAACAATCTATTTGTTGGAATTTGGCTCTGTCAGAGCACAAGTGCAAACAAGGACTTGCAGGGAAGTTAAAAGCCAACTCAGGAGTTGTTGTGTGCGAACTCTTGCTATGTGATGGACCTAAAAACGGGCCGGCACTGGCTCATGCACTAGCCGGACCTCGTCACTACGCACAAGACAACCCCTCGGCCTCGCGGCTAGGAGCGTCTATCAAAATCTCTGCCTTCCTAAACATTGCGTTTGTAATACGTTGTAGTCCAACTGATCCTAACCCAATATTGCTCCTCAGAGGGAGTCCCTTTCACATAGCCAAAAGGCTCGTATCACATACACATGGGGTTTCTCCTACGGCTAAATGCCGTCAACCCTCTGCGACTCTCCTACACCTTGGGGATTGGCCCCTCGATGCGCCGCTCGACATTTAGACATTTCGCACAAACGTCGCTCAAGGTACCAAATAAACGTATCCAGGAATGTACCATTGTCCTTACTTGACTTCCCCTTTATGATCCCACGACTAGCCTATAGCATAGGAACCTCACGCTCTCAACGGTGGGTCACAGGCCTACTGAAAACAATTGCTATGCATATCCAGGAGCTGACTCTGATACTTTTAATTTCCTCTAAATGATCATGCAAAGAGGTGGATGCCTAGTGCTCAAACATTTTAAAAAACCAGCAGCGTGCAAGTGCAAAACATCTCTTTCATGCTTTTCTTTCTAACCGCTTTGTGCTTCGCTGCAACACCTAGCACCGAAGTGATCTTCGTGCTACTAGGTTTTAATTTTTATCATTATTATTCCGTCCTAGATGCGATGCATATAAAATCAGCAAATTATCCCTCATGCTCAGCGGCATTTAACCATTTTTTCCACAACTCTACCCTTCCCCGTTGATAGTGCATCATTGCATTCATTCCTTTTAGGGTTTCCTTGTCATTTTATGTGGAGAAAGGAAGGAAACACGCACTAAAACATATAAACAAGGCTGAACTGAAGCATAACTTCATGCCCCAGCCTTGCTATACATCAACAAACATAAATCCTATTTTTCTATATTTTTTGTAGCCCCAAATGTATTTTTCCCCTATTTTTCATGGTTTTTTTATCATTTTCCCCCATTTTCTTCTTTTTCTTGTATTTTTTAAATTGCTGAAAATGAAAACCAGTTTGTGGGCTGTGGCCCTTAGTTCATTTGCAACAAAATTGAAAGATTAGTTGATGTGTATCGACGGTTTTTCCCATTTATACGCCCAAAACCCTTGTTTTTTCCCATTTTTCATGGTTTTCGGGTTTCTTGACATTATTTCGAGCCATGAAATGCATGTTTTTCATAATTTCTGGTTATAAACAGTAAGAACTCAGAAGAATCAGCAGCATAATCAAATCTTAGTCCATATGAACGGCATTCCATCAATCAAAAGCATAAAACACTAAATTTTCTTTGTAATTTTTTTAGTTTACCGCTTAAACGCGTGTTTCGGGTTTTGTGTCCATGGCTGTAGATTTGAAAAAACAGCAACACTTCATGTCCAGCAACATCACAAATCACCATTCTCAGCCGGTGTAGCAATCCGGTCCATGCCGGACAAGTCTCCATCATTCTTTCTTCATTGCTCCTTCTCACACATGAACTGCCTCTTAGAAGAGAGAGAGGGAGGAGAGAGAAAGACTAGAATCAGAAATTTCAAACCAGGCCATCATTCGACGGGCGAAGGGCGGCGATATGATCAGCATACGGAGTGTAGGCAAGGGCCAATGTCAAACAGGAGGGTTGTTTGCAGGCTGGGAGAAGCACCACCATCATCCAAGCGCATTTTTCGGCGCCATCTCTGATCACGCCCTCCTCACGATTTCTTGCATCTCTCCTCCCCAAAGTTTCATGTGACATTTAAATTTTTTTGGGCTCCCAAGGGTCATGCCCACTTTGGCCAAAAATAAGTCCACCTTTTCAAATATTGACCGGTTTGTGGCCTTTCCCCCGTCTGGACTCGGAATCGAGCTCTGAAAAATCCTGGGCGTTCGGCTTAGCATCCCGCATTGGCCAGTAGCTCGTGTCAACCCGCACGACTGTCTGAAAAATTATGAAAAATCACCAAGTGTCGCTCGGGCGCCTTTAAAGCACTTTGGCACTTAAAATCGTCCTAGATCGAGCCGCCGCCTTTGACGGTGAATATTTTTCCCTTGATCTTCATAATTTTTAGCTATTTTTAAGCATTCCCGTCACCTAAATTCCGCTCTCACTATGGGAGAGTTTGGAACTTTAGGAATTTAAACTTTAAAGCTTTAAGTAAAATGTCTTTTGCCTGAATCGAAATGACCAGGACGGTGGCATCCATTTGTTGACGTTGGCAGCAATCCGTTCACCCTTCCACTGGAGACGATTAAAAGTGAGAGTTTAAGCCTTTTATAAAGCTTATTCAGCTTTATAATGAAAATAATTGAAAACTCCTTATCTGTTCTTCTCAGAAAAAAAAGACAACTTGATGAAGAAGCTTGGGAGGTGGTCCTCTGCTGTCAAAGACTGGTCCTTCATGATCCATCTACGTAGTAGAGGGTTCTTCACTGCTAGGAATGCACTAGTATTGACGGATTGTCGCGAGACTGACAGTAGAGCTCAATCGTTCCAGGAACTTCTCCTTTACGCGAGATGGTAAGTGATTGAAAGCCCTTGATCTCAACTTCGCTCTGATACCACTGGTGCACAAATCGGATGCTGTATGCGTATGTAGCGAGCGCCGGAAGGTCCCCAAGAACAAAGAACTCTACTTTTTGCTCAAAAACCAAGAGAGAAGACTTGCATGACATGAGCGCTCCACAAAGCATGTATTTAATATATTATTCATCTCCAAGCTCAAAAATTACCCAAATTTACAATTAACACGCTTTAGCTTTTGTGTTTGCTTTTGTCCAAATAAAGAATAAAGCGGTTGGCCGCTCCCAAATGTCAGGTTGTGCCCAAATACAACGACCAATAATGAACATTTAAATCATGTGCCCATGCGCATATAAAATAATAAATATATATCAATCGCTTTAATAAATAAGCATATCAAAATAAATATTGGCGCCACGCCTAAGACGTGTGCCCATCAAAAATGATAATTTTTTCTAAATAACTTGAAAACACGCTATCGCCCAGTGCTACCGTCATTTGCTCTACACATCAACTGAAGCATTCACAATTGTTAGAAAATAATAAAATTAAACCGACAAAAGTGAATACCTAGCAGTCTTCAGCTACAAAATAAATAAATAAGTTGGAACTCTGTCCTAACCTTAATTTAATATGAGTGGGTACTCTAAACTCATAAACATCCATTAATTTAAATATGTATTTTGTGGAATCACCCGCTATGGAATCACCCATGTGCACATTAAATTAATGAGACGCTTGAAAAGAACAGGCGTCCCCATCGACTTTTCGCACAAGAAATCCACCTTGTGTACGAGCCCCGGTAAATAAATATAATTTTACGGAATCCACCACAAAACCTCATGGAATCCACTGTGAAATATGCCTCATGGCATCAATTTTAGCCTTAGTAGTTCACTTTCTTCGACTACTTTGTTTTTGTTTCCTTCCTTGGATTATTTGGCACTTTTCTTCTTTCAAAGATAAGTGATATAAAGTGTTTTTTTAACTCGTTAATATCGAGATATATATATTTTGTATGCTATATTAACACCATCCTACAATGCCATCAAGATCAAAATAGGCTCCTTGAATTATTGGATCAAAGAAACCTTAGAGCATGCACTCACAGGAAAAACTGACCATAAATTGTGCAATCTTTATTATTCGATACTTCTTGAGTTTTATTCTCTTTCTCTTGGAGTCAAATCTTGATGGCGATGATGACTTGAAGACATGCAAGTGTGGTTTAACACCATCCACCAAGGGAAGTTTCCTACTGATTTAGGATAGATTAGAGCTTGCATTTGGTTGTTAGCTATAGGAAGACTAAGGTAGTTTTCCTCACCTAGGCCAATCCATTTGATTGTTTACTGTAACTTCAATTCAATCTTGACTAGGGAATAATATTTGCATAGTTGAACTATCCAATGGAGTCTTTATCACCTTTAAGAAGCAATTTGAGTGGCTTAGAGAAAGGCCAGTGAAACATAAGCTTGTTTATTCATGAATAGATTGCTAGTTTTGAAAGTGCCAAAGTAATTGGTCCCTTTGAGCATCTTACAAAGACATGGTTTGCTAGAACAAGTATTTCACTATTATGTTTCATTCTTATAAGATTTACTAGATTAATTGGAAGGTCTTTGTGGTTTATCAATAAGGGCATGTCATAGTAATGGTTTAGGGGGGACTTACTCGTTCTTAAGGATAACACTTCTTTGCAAGCTTTTTTCTTTAAAAAGGCTCCCATTTTTTCCTTGTCAACCACATCAAAATTAATACATTTGTAGGTTGAGGCTCTTTAAATAGCTCAATTATTTTCCTTATCAACCATCAAAATTAACACAAGAACAAATGAAAAACTAGCACAAGGCAATCGAGCACACATAATGTATTCTCTTCAGCTCTTAATTACCATGTAAAACTACTAATTCATTTTGGATTCAACATTTGTTATCTCTTTTTCTCTCTTTTCTTCCTTTAGAGGGGGAGAGAAATTTTGGATTTAACCTTATTATTTTAAAAATTTAATCTTTATTTTATTTTTCTCTCTCTTTTTACATGTGCAACTACTGGGGACTTTTTATTTATCTTTATTTATGGATCTTTGAATTAAAAACATAAACTCAATTTTCTTTTTTATTTTTTTGCTTCTCCCCCCCCATCCTGTTCCCTTTTTAAGAGGAGGGGGAGCAAATCAAAAGTGCGACCTTGTTCCTATTACAAAACAAGTTGGTATGTAGGTAACAGAAGCGTGCTTGAATGAGAGAGAGAGAGAGAGAGAGAGAGAGAGAGAGAGAGAGAGAGAGAGAGAGAGAGAGAGAGAGAGAGAGAGAGAGAGAGAGAGAGAGAGAGAGAGAGAGAGAGAGAGAGAGAGAGAGAGAGAGAGAGAGAGAGAGAGAGAGAGAGAGAGAGTAGAGTAGAGTAGTTTATTTTCTTCCACGAAAGGCCAAATTATGACCCATGGGACCTTTCCAGATATACAATGATTCTCCTCTCCCATGGTAGGAAAGGGTAGCTACGGTGAAAGAACGATCTATGCAGCGGGGTTCTCCTGAAAGCATAACATGCAAGTGATGAGAGCCCCTAACTTTGATATAGGAGTAGTGGTCAGAAACTAGTGAAGTGGCCCCTATAAAGCTATATCAAAGTCAGCCCATATGTATGCATATGTTGGGCATGTCATAATCATGTGCTCCTCTGATTCTACACTCTATAGTCCACACAACTTGCATAACCTCTTCTCTCTTGCCTGTCCACTCCATGCACCTGTCTCGATCAATAAAGTGTATGATTGAGTTCCAAGTCATGCAATACTCCATCTAAATACCACTAAGAGCAGGTTGGCTATATATGGCTGCGTGTGTGCCTTTGCATGCATGTAGGATTCCCAACATGAAGGATAGATATGCATACTGTAATAAGCAAGTTTGCCATTTGCTCCCTTGCTTTAATGTTTTGCTTGATACACTCGTAAGAGGTCTGATTGAAATGTGTCCATGCATATATCTTCGGATGCCATATCTAGATATCTATCCAGTCCCCACCCTTTAAACCATTTTCGCATATCCAATACCCATCTTGTTGAAAGCACTTCACTTTTCCATATTTTCTGTAGGCGGTGCTAGCATCCCATGCCCATTTGCGGAGCATACTGTCATCCATTTGACGTACTCGAGTGGCATATCTCAATAATTGGATCATAGCATGTACCTCAATTGGCCAATGGCCAGTTTCCAAAAGCATTACATATGGTGTGGTGCTTTTGATGCCCAAATGTCTATGAATAAAAGCTTTATATAGCTTCTAAATGCCATTCCATGCAGATGAGGAGATGCTCCCCCCCCCCCCCCCCCCCAACACTTCCACTCCATATGATACCATTTGTAGAACATATGCATCAAAAATCATACAGTGTATTTTCCAGCATTTAGTATCTATATGGTTGCAGTCGTTTTCAAAGTGATAGTGCTTGCTTTTCCCTGCCGCCAATCACCGCTCCACACATGTATGCTATCTGTGGTTTGCAAGTATTACAATCCCCAAGTATTTGAAAGTAGATACTACCTCTATAGACTGTCCCACATAATATACTTTTGGTGGGTTCTTTGATTGCTTGGTACACACAGCCATTAGCTTTTTTTTTGTTACATTCACTGTCAAACCACTATCTTGACAAAATCGTTCAAGAATCCCCATGAACTACTACATACATTCCCCAGTATATATAAAGAAGACCACATCATCTACATAAAGCACAAGCAAGATGTCAAACATACCAATATGCAGGCTTTTGGATTCCTCTTCATTCATAGCCATGAGAAGTATTTCCTCTAGCTTATCAATGAATAAACCAAATAATGTAGGGGAGAGCGGACAATCTTGTTTGACTCCCATATTACTCTCAAATACTTGTGATAGCCCGTTGCGACCTTTGAGGTGGCACACCACTCATTGATATATATTGTAAATTCCCATGCATAGATCATTTGGGACCCCTAATTCTTGCATTCGTTGCCATAAGCCAACCCTTGGTACTGTTTCAAAAGCCTTCTTAAAATCCACAAAATAACAATACAAGGTTGCTCCCTCAAGCCGACTTTCATCCATAAGCACACATAAAGTAACCAAATGGTCTATGGTGTTATGACCAGGGTGAAAACTGGCTTGTCCATAAGCTCATTTGTTATTACTTTTTTCCCATTTACTCAATTGCATTTCCAGGATAGTGCTGAATAGCTTTGCCATGGCTGAACTGACCATAATTGTGCGATAGTTTGTGAGCAAATTGCGATCTCCTCCCTTATACAATGGTTGTATCCAAATCTCTTGCCATGCTTGGGGAAAACCATATGCAAAAGCATGATGTATCACATGCAACATAAACAATCTCGTCTCGTTTGTTGTCCATTTCAACATCTCTGCATTCCATTGCAAAGTATCACATGCTTTTCCATTAGCCATCTTGTTGAGGGCTGCTTCCAATGTTTCTAAAGTGAAAAACTCCAATAACCTCTTGCTACTCATAGTGATTTCACATTAATAATACTAGCATTCTACGCATGCTTGTGCACACGGAACACTAGGCCGCATGGCAACTTCGCTCAACAATCTATTTCTCATATTTCTCTCTCCTCTTTTCTCTCTTTGTTTCTAAATTTTTTTACCCTCTCTCTCCCCCCAAATTCCCTATGTCTAATTCTCTCTCTCTCTTTTTCTTTCTCTCTTTGCCTTCTATTTTAGTTTATTTTTTCTCCTGTTCTCTATGTCTCTCTCCTTTTTTTCTCTCCCCGTTTTTCTTATCTCTCTCTCTCTTATTCTCCCTCTCTCTCCTCTCTTTTTCTTCTCTCTCCCTCTCCTCTTTTTTCATTTTTTATTCTTTTTTCTCTCTCTCTTCATTCTCTTTTTAAAGCTTTTCTTCTCTCTCTCTCTCTCTCTTTTCCTTCTCGCTCGCTCTCCTCTATGTTTTATTCTCTCTCTCTCTCTCTTTAAATTTTATATTTTCTCTCTCTATAATTCTCTCTCCATGCTCTCTCTCTCTCTCTCTCTCTCTCTCTCTCTCTCTCTCTCTCTCTCTCTCTCTCTCTCTCTCTCTCTCTCTCTCTCTCTCTCTCTCTCTCTCTCTCTCGATGGGCGACCCATGGGAGCAGCGCGCTTGTGAAGGTGTTTTTTTGGAATTGCAGAGGGTTTCCATGGCATAAAAAGGTGAAAGCATTAATGATATGGTTGGTGATGCTAACATTGTGTTCCTCGCCGAGACATGGGAGCGGGAGACATGTAGAATTCTGGATATCCCATGGTACATAATTCATAACGCATATCAGCCACATGTAGGAAAAAGAGGGCAAGGAGGAGTTGCATGCATATACAAATGTCATCTGGAAAGAATGATTGATGTATGTAAAGTAGACCGACGTAAGCGGTATATATGGATTATGCTCAAGCATACTACACCAATGTACATTGTGGGATGTTACAGTTCACATAAGGAGTCCCTCTTCTAAGCACGGCATGAAGTGGATTCACAAGAACCTTTTGAAGATCTGAGTGATGGTCTTAGGTGACTTAAATGCGCGTATTGGACGTATGCAATTTCAGCCCATAGCGCGTGATGAGCTAGACAAGGAAGAGGTTGTGGATGTAGATGCATGTTGGTATAGATAGTCTAAGGATACAAATATTAACGCTCACGGATGTGCTTTGATGGATATAGTTAATGGTTTACACATGCCGATATTGAATGGTATGAATTTTTTCCCTGATACTGAAGGATACATGTGCTACTCAGCTAGTGGAGGTTCTAGTGTGGTAGACTATGCAATGGTACACATGAATGATTTATGCATGATCAGAGAGTTCTGGTTAGGTGAAAAACATCTAGAATTGGATCATATAGCTTTGGGCTTGACACTTGATATTTTCCACCATGTAGGACATGCAGGGGACACAGTAGGTACTGGTGCATTCCGTATTGATGTAGACAAGAAACAAGTTTAAAAGTGTGATCTCCACCAAAGGTTAGAATCTATTTCTAGAAGCATGTTTTTACTAGAATCTATCTTTGCAACATTGAATAGTATAGAAAAGTAAAAAAAAAGAAAAACCTATATCTTCTCAAAGGTATATAGAAGAAAGATACTTCCCCCTAATTATAAAACAATGAAGAGACTTGTGCTAGCTCTTCAACATACTACTTGTATAGCATATTTATGTCTTTTTTTGTATTATTGCTATGCTTTTATGAAGCTATAAATTAATTGTTGGACAAAACAATAGTAATGTAACAAGCTGGATACACACTGACTAGGGTTTAGACACCCCATCACACTGACTGGGGTATTTAAGGTGTAAGAGCCCTAGATTAGGGCAACCAGTTATTATCAAGATCATACTCTTCACTTTCATCTCCAGCTTCCATGGCTTCCTCCTTCCTTCTCTCCTCTTTTCTCTCTTTCTCGCTCTTCTTCTAGTCTTCTTCCTTCTTCTTCTTGCTCACACACTCTCTCTCCAGCTCTTCTTCTCTCTCCTCTTAGCTTCTTTCATTACAAGTGGTATCGGAGCTTCAGCCTTTGGTCCTTTTCTTCTTTTCCCTTTCTCCCTTTTCAAATCCCAAAAACCCTAGTTATTCAACTTACAGATACAGGTACAACAAGAAGGACTACAGTTAACTTCAGATTTTTGGAGCAAGCAGGAGCTATGGCTGGAGATTAAGACATATTTGGAGGTAAAACGGTTAAAATAGCAGTTCGTCACTTCTTTTCATGCAAATTTTAGGAGTCCCAAGGCAAGTTGGAGGTTCAACAATTTAGAGAAGGGGAAAAACCACAGTTACTTTTTATTCCAGACTTCTCTCTCTTCCCCATCAAGCTTTTCCCTCAAGCTCCCATGGTGGACTGCCCCCAAGCAACCAACCCTCAACCTCAACACTCAACCCCCCACAAGCTTTTTAGGGTCATTTCCCACCTAGCAAACACCTTGGTGACTATCTTCAACCCATTTGAGACAGAAGGCAGTAGCTCGCAAAATGCGGCGCATTTTGCGTTAAGCTGCCTGCCTCCTCCAGCACTCCTGCCCTTCTCCTCCTGTTGCTTTGCCACTTCCCTACCACTCTTGGGCACTGACTCAGCATGCTCCTCTCTTTTCCCCTTGGCATTTTGACCCCGCGAATCAACTCCCATGGTGGACAGTAGCTGAGACAATTTGGAACAACTTGGGGCAGCCATGGATTCTTCAAACTGAAGCCTTCTCTGACCTGGAGAGCTCAACCCACACAAGCCCTTCAGCCTATGAATGAATCCTCTCACCCGGAGGAAGACTTGGAGTTCAGCATGCATGGAAACTTTGTGGGCAGCCATGAAAGCTTCCCATTCTTGACGTTCAAGCTCGGGGATAAGCACGGGAGCCTTCCTCATCAGTAGGAGCATTCGAATGTTGAAATCTTCTTTTTTGGATGCCCCAACCAACAACCAGACTTGATCAATGAAGCAAGTGGCATCATGATGATTCATGCTTCAACGGTCTTCCCAAGCATTAAAGAGGTATGCCAATCTGATCTTAATCTCTCAATTTAGCCACTTGCTGAGCTTAATCCATTGTTGGAGAGATTCAAGATTGCATAGGTTTAATAGTTCAATCCTCTTCGTGTGCAAGCATCATACCTCTTCCTAAAATTCATTGTAATGGCTGACATTAACCCCCTATCTTGTCTTGTGATCTTGGATGAATAATAGCCATTTTAAATTGGGTAAGTAGCAGCCAGTGAGTCATTGGACTGCCAAGGTAACCCCTACCCCAACCTTTATCATTGCTTGCATCTCATGAAAATGCCCAATGTCTTCTTGTTGAGAGTGGAAAAAGATTGAATTTTTAACTGATTTTTGTTGTTTTTTAGGACTGAATGATTGATTTTTAATGGATTTGGAGTGATGTATGGTTGATAATGGAAGTGTTTGAGAGTGTTTTGGATGATATTGATTATGTTTTGGAAGTTCATGATGATTCTCAGTAGAGATATGAAGCTCTGTGATGTTCTGATAGGTTTTGATTGGTTTTGTATAGCTTCTGTTTTGTTCTGATTTTCTTCTGTATGAAGTATGAATTGATGATTGATGAAGATTGAGATCTTTTGGAAGCCTATTGAATAGTTTTTGATAGTTTGGAATGGTTTGAGTATGAGTTATGAGGTTCTGATGACCTTTTGTAACCTTCTGTAGACCTTCTGTAGAGCCTCTGTCTCTGCTCTGTCTCTGCTCTGTAACTGTTCTGTAGCTGCTCTAATACTGTACTGTATTGTTATGTAGACCTTCTGTAAGTGTTCTATAGAAAGTATGTGTGACTTTGGTAAATTTTTCTACCTTTTGGAAAGGATGAATCTAAGTTCAAAAGAGCTATAACAAATGGAAGAAGCTGCTGAAGACTGAAGAGAAGACTGAGTGACAGTGACAGTAGTGAACTGTGAAGAGACACTGTAGTGGCTCTGATGACTCTTCATATCAGACATACCTCTTGGGAGGTGCATCCACGACCTAAGAAGGATTTTTGAGAGTTATTATGAGAGTATTGTAGTGAGGATATGATGTACTATTGAGAGAGAGAGAGAGAGAGAGAGAGAGAGAGAGAGAGAGCCAGAGATAGTCAATTCTATCAAAACAGTGTAACTGTATATGAGAGATTGAGAGAGAGAACTATGAAGACATTGAAGATGAATACTATGTGATTGATTTCCATTCAAAGATGGTGTATTATTTTATGTTCTTTGTTCTATTGATGGATTCTATGAAGATGTTGAAGATTATGGTTGATTCTATTAAATCCGTGGGAGATATCTACTATGATGTTGTGTGCAGATTTGGTGTTTTCTTTGTTTTGATGATCAAAAGAATGAAATAAAAGCTTGTTGATATTACAAGATAGATTTTCTTGCAGTAGAATCCCCTTTTTCTTGGTCTTCCTCTTGGGGCTCCATGTTTTTGGTGTGCAGCTGGGGAAACTTGCCATGAACAAGCACCAAAAGAGGCTGAAAATGAAGGAAATGGCATTGCCAAGAGGAAGAGAATTCGATGGATGTTTGCAAAGTTCCTTCTTCCATTGAAGAGTTGGAGATTCTCATTATCAAAGCCACTTTCCACAAGAAGTTCATCCCACAATGGCGGAAACATATCACCATCATGATGCATGCTCTATGCGGTAGACTGTTTCCTCTTCCTGTTGAAGCAGTAGAAACTTGCATCTTGGTGGCAAATTGTTTGGAAACAAATTGAAGGGTAGAAATAGAGAGAATGACCATCCATGGAAGATTTGGCATTCATTGAGAATTTTCTAGACATCATCAAGTGGGAAATTGTGAAGAAGCTTTAGGAGTCGTGGTCTGTAGAGGTTCACGAAAACAAGAAGGAAAAGAGTTAGAATTTGTTCGTGGATGCTCAACATCAATATACGTGGGATGCTTGGTGCACTGACAATCTTCTATTTGAATCTTCTATTTGTCCAATTAGCAACCCACTGAAAGTTGGTAGACAGAGTTCTTTTCACAACATACATTGTTGAAACCCTCAAAAGCTGGCATTATCAAAATGACACAACAACGATCCTAAGAAGAATAAGTTTTGATACTTTCAGAACATAATATCTCCCCCTCTATAGTGGTTTGAAAGCCGAATTCAGAGATGTTGAAAAGAGGAAAGTAGAAGAGATGTTGGCTAGAGAATCCCTCAGAGAGACTGAAGCCCCTCTCTGATTCTATCCTGTTGAATACAGACCAACTGGTTGGAGCCAACCCCCTGATGAATGACGCAATAAAGAGGCAAGCGTTAGAATGAGTCCAGAGGTACGTAAGAAGAGAGAATGCAAAAATCAAAGCTGAAAACAAGCTCTCAGAGCAGAAGCCTCCTTTGACGCCCTAAAAGCACTCTTTACAGAAGTCCCCATGGCGACTCAAGGTCCCCTTCCTAGTCAGATTCGTCCTGGAAATATTGATGACAGGCCAGCAAATGTAGTCCCATTGCCAGTTTTTAAGGAAGAGTACAATGAAGACCCTGATCTTAATGTAGCAGAGTTTATGGTAGCATGTGTGGCTAACAATGCCAGAACCACTGAGCATTGGTTAGCAATATTCCCCGCCACGCGGCGTTTCAGTGGTATGAGAGACAAGCAACATGAACTTTTGGCACATGGGACGACCTAAAGCTGGCCTTCCTCACTAAATTCATGCATGAAGGTTTTGAAGAGCGGATGCGAGAGGAGTTCATGAACCTAAGTCAGTCCTCTAGAGAAAGAGTAGAAGCTTATGTCTTGCGAATGGAATCTATCCTGAAGAGATGGAATAACCATCATTTGGATAAAGGAATCCAGAAAGAAGTGTTTCTCAGAGGCCTATAACCAAAAGTTTGCAAGTTCGTGGAATTGAGAAGACCAGTCAATCTGCAAGCTGCAGTGGAAGGTGCAAGATTGTATGACGAAGTTGAAGCAAGGTTGTCAATGACTCCAGGAAGAGGAGTCTTACCTCCTCTCATACGTGGAATGGTATACCCACCAAATGCAGTCCTAGGGACAGTTCCTTACCCCGATCCCCAGATGCAAAAAGTGCCACAATACAATGCACCTAATCCACTGTGGTCACCACAGACAAGAGTGCCTCAAGTGATGGTTTAACCACAACAACAGTGGCCTCAAACAGTTCCTCCAATGGCAACTCAATAACAGTGGAACCCTACCAACTGGAATCAACAACCCCAAGTCTCAGCAGGAGCTCTGAATCAGAGCCAGAATAGAGGACCTTTTGGATGGACCCAATCAGTGTATGCAATAATTACAAAAGCTTCCCAAAACCCTACTACAAGTACTTCAAGAGGTGAAAATCTGAAGGACTACTTATCCAACTCAATTGCAAGTATCAAGAAAGAGCTTATGGATGTGATTACAAAGCAGCTACAGACGCTGAAGGTGAATACCGCCAATATATCCACTCCTGCAGGAGTTGGAAGAGATGTGATACGCTCTAATACATGGTGCGGAAAGTGTCATCAAGCGTGACATTTAGCCACTGAATGTACCCAAAAACCAACCATTCCTGGAGCCTTCTGTTCCTACTGTTTGCGGAAGAACCATACAGAGGATATTTGCTCTCTGAAAGAGATGCATGAATGAAGACGGAAGGATGAAAATGCAAGATTTAACTTGCTGGAATCCAAAATGACAACACAGGATATTGGACAAAGCCTAGGGAGTTTGGTCCTAATTTCGGTCCAAGGAGGTTTCCCTCTCAAAGTTACAGAGGACGACAGTCTGGCGGTGGTCTGAGATCAGAGGTGGAATGTTATAGGTGTGGAGAAAAGGGACATATCTCCCCAAATTATCCAAACCCTAGATGATCTAAGGACTACAAGCCCTTATGCAGCTGATGCAAAGGAGAAGGCCACATTGCAAAGGACTGTCCAAGCCCAGCCCCTGTAAAGGCCAATGGCACTAATAGCCAACAGAAGACACAAGAGCCTGCCTCCAATTTGGTAGAGTTGGAAGTTGCCGCTGTTACGCGCACCAAGAAGAAGAAACTAGTTGTTCAGAACGAAAATAACTCTCCGGCCAAGACTGTGAAGTTCAACCTGCCAATAGAGGGACAGAGCAGTACAGAACAGAGCAGTGTAGTACAGAGCATTGCAGTGCCACAGAGAGTCACAAAGACAGTCCCAGAGATAGGATCAGCGGTCCAGGAGATGGATGAGACAGAAGCACTTCCAGAAATAGAAGAAATGTCGATGTTGCAATTATTAGGAGAAAAATGAAAGATAAAAATGGGTATAGCCCCATTTCCCAGCCGGCTGGAGAAGCCTGTGGATCCTATCAAAGATTATGACTTGGTCAAAGACCTAGACACTTTCAAACCTAACTTAACGTTTCTGATGCTGTCTCCCAGCTGCTGAAAGAAATTTAAAAGCATCTTGAAAAGAAGACGTGGACTAAGAATCGCTCCTTCAACAGCGATCAAGACCAATAAGGCCCTAGAGCCTGTAAAGGAAGTAGATGTGGCTAATGCCTTCCTAGATCCTGGAACCCTAGAGATTAGTGTATGGATAGAAGGATGCTTCATTTCAGATGCATTGATTAATGGGGGCTCATCAGTAAACATAATGACGGATGTGACAATGAAGGACTTAGGGCTGCAAGGAATTCAACTTACATAGTGGCTTATCAGATTGGCAGACCAAAGCAGAATTAAACGGTTGGGCATCCTCCCATATGTAAAAACAACCCTTGTAGGAAGAGACTATTGGCTGACATATTTGGTGGTCAAACCAAATTCTTATGGGACCTCATACCCTCTGCTATTGGGAAGACCTTGGCTTTTTGAAGCAAGAGTCAGGATGCACTGGTTCAAAGGAACCCTGATCCTAGGCAAAGGACCCAACAAAGTGGTGTTGAGGTTGTATGGATCGCAAAAAGGCAATGGATCCACATCCATCGAAGTCATAACTGACTCCTCCAACGAGGTAACAGATGGTACAATAGGAGATGAAGAGGCTGTTAAGCAGATATTTCCTAAGAAAAAAGAGGCATAGTCCCTAACAGTGGATACTGTAAGACAATTGCCAAGGGAAGTAAAGTCCTTGTCCATGGGAGAATACCTCCTGCCTCAACTAGAATTAACTTCTGAAATTACCTCTGATAGTGAAATAGAAGCATGGATGTACTATTCTCCCTATTACATGACAGCTGCAGAGACAGAACAGAGGCAGAACAGATACAGAGCAGAGATAGATACAGAGACAGAGCAGAGACAAAACAGAGGCAAAATAGATACAGAGCAAAGATAGATACAGAGACAGAGTAGAGACAGTACAAATACTGAGCAGATACAGAGCAGAGGCAGAACAAAGATAGAGTGGATACAGAGACAGTCACAGAGACAGTAACAGACACAGAGCCAGAGCTAGAGCCAGAGGCAGAAGCAGAGTCAGAAGCTGTGACAGAAGCAAAAGTAGATGCAGAGATAGAAGATCTGTTCTTCTCCTATAGAGTCTCTACAGAAGCAGAGACAAAGCCTCTAGAGGAAGAGGATGAAAATGATGAGAAAGAAAATGAAGCAGGTTATGAAAGTGCAGATGAAGAATTTCCTCTGATAGTGGATGATCTTGTTGATGTGCCTACAGAGACCTCAAAGGCCGAAGATCTCAGGGTGCTGGATGGAATGACCATGGTTCCATTTGGGTTGATCAATGGACCACAAAGTATGCAGAATCTGTATAAGTAATGGATTAAAGGCATAAAAATTAAGTTTACTAGTGGCTCATGTCACCCTAACTGTTCAATTCAGAGAAAAGATGATGATGATGCCCCTCGTCAAACAGAATCCAAAGCCCTCAAAGCCACGGCCCATCGAAGGTCCATGCTATGTGACATTCCTGGATGCATTCTCTAAAGATGAATCCCTAAGTCTAGAAGAAATCACCATGCACACAGAAGCAAACAAAGCTCTGATATCCTTCCAGCAACCTCAACAGACAAACAAGTCATCTATTCAGAAGGAGAACACTGGTTCTAGCGGAACATCAGACGAGGATACTACTCTCTTGAAAGAGTCAGACCTCTATCCAGAAGCAATCCGTGGGACATTTATCCGTGAAGTGGAAGGTGA